>NW_019263679.1:0-3386 GCF_002742605.1 Olea europaea var. sylvestris | reverse complement strand
AAAAAAAAAAAAAAAAAAAAAAAAAAAAAAAAAAAAAAAAAAATCTGAGATTCTTTAGAGATCGAAAAGTAATTTCGAAAAGAAGATATAAATTTGATTACAATATGATAACTTCGTGATTTAAAATGGAGAAAAAGAATTGCAAATATGATCATCTTATACAAGCAACTTTGATCACCTGTAGAACATATTGTTTCTTTTAATATTCCCATATGAAATCTGGCTGGAAAATGCATACGCTTGGTGATATGATACTCGCTGTCGCAACTTAAATGTTATTTTTTGTTTCCAAAATGTTGTCTACTTCAGTAGTTTGTGTCGTTAAATGGAGCTATTTTAGAACTATTGGGTGACGAAGATACTGCTAAGTGCTAATGATTGGCAATTTGGCAATCTATGTCTCTCAAAAGAGCATGTGAATGGTTCTTTGGAATACTTGCTCTGGGATAAATGCAAGATTTATTAGTGTATTCTTTCTCTCACAGTTGTTATTATTATTATTATTTTTTTTTTTTTTGAAGAAAATTGTTAATTCCTTCCTCATTTTTGAGATTTTTTGTGAATGTTTATTTTTATTTAAAAGAATAATGACAATGTGTTAGAAAGATGTAAGAAACCCGTTAATTCTTCATATACATAAGGCATGTTATGGTGCTTCAATTAATACTTGGGTGACATCAAAATTTTACATTAATCTGGCCTGACTCAATTTGTGCCTAAATCATACGCTTGTCAGATAAAGATTAGTTGGCAAACAGTGAATATGAAGTATCTGTGCATAGTATCATCAAATAATATGGAGCGCCTGTATATAAATGATGTTTCACCACCTTCATAAGTCAATAATGTGCTGCTTGTCTTACGGGTATGGTTTGTTTTATCTGATGATGACAACAGATGGTGCTGGTGGTAAAGGTACCTGGGGAAAACTACTTGATACTGAGGTTGAATCTTTTCTAGATCGGAATGATCCCAACTATGACAGTGGTGAGGTAAATCATATGGCGAGTCATAATTTTCTCTTCTGTTTCACTTTTGAACTTGTTGAATTTTGGTGCAGGGAAACTGTATAATTGTTAATTATGTATAGAATTTTATTCACATTGTTATTTTGTTCTTATTGATCCCACCAGGAGCCATATGAGCTTCTTGGAACAACTGTCTCTGATCCACTAGATGAATACAAGAAAGCTGTGGTATCCATCATAGAGGAATACTTCAGCACTGGTGATGTAGAAGTTGCTGCTGCTTGTCTTAAGGAACTAGGATCAAGTCAGTATAATCCTTATTTTGTTAAACGCCTTGTGTCCATGGCCATGGACCGACACGACAAAGAGAAGGAGATGGCTTCCGTTCTGCTCTCAGCTCTTTATGCCGTTGTTATCAACTCAACCCAGATTCGTCAGGGGTTTTTCATGCTTCTTGAATCTGCTGATGACCTGGCAGTGGACATATTGGATGCTGTCGACATCCTTGCTTTATTCATTTCTCGAGCAGTGGTTGACGATATTCTACCCCCGTCTTTCATCCCCAGGGCCCGAAAAATGCTTCCAGAGACCTCCAAGGGATTCGAGGTTTTGCTAACTGCTGAGAAAAGCTATCTCTCGGCACCACATCATGCAGAACTTGTGGAGAGGCGATGGGGAGGTAGCACACATCTAACTGTTGATGAAGTGAAGAAAAAGATTGCTGAGCTTTTAAGGGAATATGTTAAGTGTGGAGATATTTCTGAAGCCTGTAGGTGTATTAGACAGTTGGGTGTTCCATTTTTTCATCACGAAGTTGTGAAAAGAGCATTAGTTCTAGCAATGGAGATAAGTACAGCAGACCTGCTCATTCGAAAGCTACTAAAGGAGGCAGCAGATGAGGGTCTGATAAGTTCAAGTCAAATGGTGAAAGGTTTTACTCGATTAAGCGAGAGCCTCGATGATCTTGCCCTTGATATTCCTTCTGCAAAGACCTTGTTCCAAACCCTTGTTCCCCAGGCAATATCTGAGGGATGGCTTGATGCATCTTACTTAACACCTTTGGGCGAGAATGGAGAGAAACCTGAAAAAAATGATGAGAAATTATTCCAGTACAAGGAAGAGGTTGTTATCATTATTCACGAATACTTCCTCTCTGACGATATTCCTGAATTAATTCGAAGTTTGGAAGATCTTGGGGCACCGGAGTATAATCCAATTTTTCTCAAGAAGCTGATCAGCCTAGCCATGGACAGGAAAAATAGAGAGAAGGAGATGGCATCAGTTTTGCTTTCTGCACTTCACATTGAGATCTTCTCGACTGAAGACATGGTCAATGGCTTTGTTATGCTTTTGGAATCTGCGGAAGATACTGCACTCGACATTTTAGATGCCTCAAATGAACTAGCCTTTTTCCTGGCAAGGGCTGTTATAGATGACGTCCTTGTTCCCTTGAATTTGGAAGAGATTGCCAGTAAGTTGCCACAAAATTGTAGCGGAAGTGAAACTGTGCATATGGCTCAATCACTTATAGCCGCACGTCATGCCGGGGAAAGGATCCTGAGGTGCTGGGGTGGTGGTACAGGCTGGGCTGTCGAGGATGCAAAGGACAAGATTCAGAAGCTGCTAGAAGAGTATGAAAGTGGTGGCGTCGTCGGTGAAGCTTGCCAGTGCATTCGTGATCTGGGCATGCCTTTCTTCAATCACGAGGTGGTGAAGAAAGCTTTGGTCATGGCAATGGAGAAGAAAAACGACAGGATGCTGGATTTGCTCCAAGAATGCTTTGGCGAGGGACTCATAACTATCAATCAGATGACCAAAGGTTTCAACAGGATCAAGGATGGGCTCGATGATCTGGCTCTTGACATACCAAATGCCCGGGATAAGTTCGAATTTTACATGAACCTTGCCCGTGAAAGAGGCTGGCTGTTATCGGCATTTGGTTCGTCTGTCCCAGATGTTACCCCAAGTGTTGCTGCGTGTTCTTGAGAAGAAATGTAGTTTATCTCTACGTCGTTACTTGTGCGCTTTTTATACAATGGATGGTTTTCTTTTGATCCCTTTGGGTAGGTTCTTTTACTCACTGTGTTGATTTAAAGGGTTTCTGTTGTAGGAAAGTAGGTCTTTTGGTTTGAACTTGGAATAGAGAAGTAGAAGCTGTGTCATGGCCCATGTTTGATGCGGGATTTGAACGGCCAAAAAAGATCGACGTATTTGACTTTAAATTTATCGAGATCAAGGTTAATTTTTACTTTTATTGGATCGAAGGATAATGCTGCACTGTCGAGTTGGTATTTCAATCTAACGAAAAAATGTATAATCATTTCAAACTATTTGAGTCATGGAGACAATTTGAACTGGTCAGGTTACATGGAAGATTGTTGTCCGGTGCCCAACTCTAAGGGATTGAAGTTGGACCTT
>NW_019263678.1:11461-14550 GCF_002742605.1 Olea europaea var. sylvestris | reverse complement strand
AAATGCTTCTCACATATAATAAAACAAATTCAATCAATAGATAGACTCAGCGGTACAACAGAAAAATATCTAACACATAGTATACAACAACAAAAAAATCAATTAATATTTAGAGTTAGCATTAGCACAAAACGTCCATACTTCTCATTTTTTGGCATTTTCACCCTCGTTTTCGCCTTTCATTGCGGAAAAAAGTCATTTTCATCCAATTTCGCAATAAAAAAAATGTAAAATGAAAAGTATAGCCTCCTATTTAAATAAAAAAAACAAGAATAGAAAAATTAAAGAACCCACTGCAATTATACTCCTAAACTTTAAAAAAAATACAAATGAGTTCAAATAAATTATTAAAAGAGTAATTAGCACAAAACGTTCCAACATTTCAATATTATTATGCAAAATATCCATACCTTTATTTTTATTTTTCTTGTATTTTCATCCTTATTTTTACATTATATTGTGAAAATCATCATTTTCATCCATTTTCCTAACACGGTGTATCTGGTCTCGAAGATCAATCCTCGCAAGGTCCTCGTGACGAAAGCTAGGTCACTCAATGCTTGCATGCTACATTTTATACTCCATGAAGCTGGACTAAGGCGCTTCTTTTTCCACCCATCGTCGGATTCGATAGGTATGTGACCTTAGGAATTAGGTTCGGGAGTTGCTTTAGCGACTTCAATTAGACTAGACCGAGCCAGAGAGGAAAGTGCCCACGAGGGCACCGCCAGATGTTGTAGATAAACCTACGCAATCATTTATTGATGATTACTCGCGGGGCATATTTCTTAGAAGAGAATTCCGAAGTCTTTCAAAAGTTCATGGAGTTCAGGCCATATTCGAGACCATTAGCATTAGTTCCCCTCTCACCAAAACTTTCGAACTTGCCAAGCTGCTTGCTGCCTCTATTTGGTCCTGCTGCTATGATGTCACGTGCAGTCCTCCCGAGGCAGTAGAAGATTAAGATAAAAGGCCAATATCTTGATATCCGCTTCTACAACATAAGCTTTAAAGAAGAGAGCTATCAACGCTCATATAATAATTTCATAAGACAATAAAAAACTGTAAAATGATGAATATACCGTCATTTTAAGTAAAATAAAAAAAAGAAAAATAAAGAACAAATTGAAACTATACTCCTATTTTTTTTTTTTGAAACTAAAATTAAATAATAACAAAAAAGAAAGTGGTTTTTTATTTTTAATTATTTATTTGAAATTTATTTGTACTTTTTTGAAAATTTTGGAGTATAATGGCAATTTGTTCTTTATTTTTCCTTTTTTTATTTTTTTATTTAAAAAGTAGTTATATTCATCATTTTACAGCTTTTTATTGAGAAAAATAGATAAAAATGAAGATTTCGCAATGTAATGTGAAAATAAGAGTGAAAATACCAAAAAAATGAAAGGTTTGGACATTTTGCACAATAATATTGAAAGGTAGGGATATTTTGTGTCAATTATCATTTTAATAATTTGTTTGGATTCATTTGCAATTTTTAAAAAAGGTCGAGAGTGTAATTGCAAAATTTATATTTTAATTTTTTTCTTTTTTTATTTAAATAGGAGGGTATATTTGTCATTTTACAATTTTTTATGAGAAATTGGATGAAAATGATATTTTATGCTATGAAAGGTGAAAATAGTGATAAAAATGCCAAAAAATGAAAGGTAACGACGTTTTGTGCTAATTACCTTACAAAGAAATGCCCTATAAAGAGTGTCTTACCTCCTTTATAGGTAAGTTACATTTATTATTAGCGAAAGTTAACATCAACGTTAATTTTATTGATGATGCTAATATAATATACTGCCAAACTTAATCAAGTGGCTTTAGACGCGATATCTCATAATTCAAATTTAATAATTTACTTGTAGATCATCACATTAGTTATCTCCTTAAAAGTCAAAACCCTATGAAAGCTATTAGTTCGACCCTAAAATCACCTAGAGGGGGTTGAATAGGTGAATATCGTGAAATTAATATTATCAATTATAAGCAATAGTCACTTTTTAAATGTTTCTAGATGATTAATCAATCACGTCATATTATCCTATGATTTGAATGTTAAAATCAACAATGTGAAAGGAATTAACAACACAAAATATGTTGATGGAGAAAATCCAACTAGGTAAAAACTTTAGGACCAAGCTAGTAACTTCCACTATAAACAATATGAACTCACAGTATGATCCAGCTTAGAAAACCTACTAGAATCATTGATCTAATTCCTGTAATCTCAAAGACCCGCTGTAACGTGCTTCATTCACACCTGTTTTCGTCTCCTGTAGATCATTAAGAACACCTTGTTCTTCTACTCTCCTATACTTTTGGTCTAACCTCCCTCAATCTTCAACATCCTCTTAAAGTGATTGGGAAAGTATTTTCTTGTATTTGTATAGGAAGTGGGTGTTTTGGATTATACGATTTTGATATTTTTCCCAAATTGTGGTTGAATGAACTAAAGAATCAAAGGATTAATCTAAGGCTTGAATGTATTCTTAGATCTTGAAATGATGTTATGAAGAAGTAATATAATGAACAACCACACAACAAAATGTGTTAAGACTTGAGTATATATAGTAGAACGCATTTAGGTAGCATTGGTCGGATAAAACTCTTAAAAAATACGAACTACTATTTTACACGTAACACCGTTGCTTGAGCACCAGGCTAGTGACAAGCGAGCGATCGTTGTGTCGCTCGAGTGAGAGCTGGGTGACAGGAGGTCGACAAAGCTTCTATTTTTTCGCTCGAGCATCAGATATGCGATAGGCTAGTGTAAATTGGACGACTCTTTCCTCCTTGTTCCAAACTCGAACCCTAAGATACCTAGTTCATCTTTTTCAAACAAAAAATTACTTTTTTTTGAAAGTGATTCTTACCTTACTATTGAATAAGTGATTTACTTTTTAACTAAAAAAAAAATTCATCAGTAAAAAAAATTATTTAATATATTTTAACCTTTTAACTTTAGCCAAACATGCTTTTGCATCTTGAAAAGTCTTATATGATTGGTTTTAAATGATTTGTATGGACATGCCAATATATAGTAGGTTGCATTTTAAAGCTGATATTTAAGAAGTAGG
>NW_019263678.1:0-4782 GCF_002742605.1 Olea europaea var. sylvestris | reverse complement strand
ATATTTGTTATTTCATTTATTTATTTATTTTTTGAGAAATTGGATGAAAAGGATATTTTATGCAATGAAAGGAGAAAATAGTGATGAAAATGCCAAAAAATGAAAGGTAAAGACGTTTTGCATAATAACATTAAAATGTAAGGACGTTTTGTACTAATTACCTTACAAAGAAATGCCCTCTAAAGAGTGCCTTACCTCCTTTATAGGTAAGTTACATTTATTATTAGCAAAATTTAACATCAACGTTAATATTATTGATGATGCTAATATAATTTACTGCCAAACTTAATAAAGTGGCTTTAATCGCGATATCACATAATTCAAATTTAATAATTTACTTGTAGATCATCACATTAGTTATCTCCTTAAAAGTCAGAACCCTATGATAGCTACTAGTTCGACCCTAAAATCAACTAGAGGGGATTGAATAGGTGAATATCGTGAAATTGATATTATCAATTATGAGCAATAAGTCACTTTTTAAATGTTTTTAGGTGATTGATCAATCACGTCAGATTATCCTATGATTTGAATGTTAAAATCAACAATGTGAAAGCAATTAACAGCACAAAATATGTTGATGGAGAAAATCCAACTAGGTAATAACTTTTGGACCAAGTTAGTAACTTCCACTATAAACAATATGAATTTACAGTATGATCCAACTTAGAAAACCCACTAGAATTGTTGATCTAATTCCTGTAATCTCCAAGACCTGCGTAATGTGCTTCATTCACATCTGTTTTCGATCTTTTGAAATTATTATCTCCTGTGGATCATTAAGAACATCTACTCTCTTTACTTTTGGTACAACCTCCCTCAATCTTCAAAATCCTCTGAAAGTAATTGAGAAAGTATTTTCTTGTATTTGTATAGGAAGTGGGTGTTTTGGATTATGCGATTTTGATATTTTTCCCAAATTGTGGTTGAATGAACTAAAGAATCAAAGGATTAATCTGAGGCTTAAATGTATTCTTAGATCTTGAAATGATGTTATGAAGAAGTAATATAATGAACAACCACACAACAAAACGTGTTAAGACTTGAGTATATATAGTAGAACGCATTTAGGCAGCATTGGTCGGATAAAACTCTCGAAAAATACGATCTATTATTTTACGTGTAACACCGTCGCTCGAGCACCTGGCTAGTGACAAGCAAGCGATTGTTGTGTCACTCGAGTGAGAGTTAGGTGACACGAGGTCGACAAAGCTTCTATTTTTTTGCTCGAGCATCAGATATGCAATAGGCTAGCGTAAATCGGATAACTCTTTCCTCCTTGCTTCAAACTCGAACCCTAAGATACCTAGTTCATCTTTTTCAAGCAAAAAATTACTTTTTTGAAAGTGATTCTTACCTTACTATTGAATAAGTGATTTACTTTTTAACAAAAAAAAAAAAAAATTCATCAGTAAAAAAAATTATTTAATATATGTTAACCTTTTAACTTTAGCCAAACATGCTTTTGCATCTTGAAAAGTCTTAAATGATTGGTTTTAAATGATTTATATGGACATATTAAATGCCAATATATAGTAGGTTGCATTTTAAAGCTGATATTCAAGAAGTACGAGAGAGAGAGAGAGATACAGATATTAAAAATTTGCATAATTATTTCTAATTTGA
Source organism: Olea europaea var. sylvestris (assembly GCF_002742605.1). Classification (NCBI taxonomy): domain Eukaryota; kingdom Viridiplantae; phylum Streptophyta; class Magnoliopsida; order Lamiales; family Oleaceae; genus Olea; species Olea europaea. Next base: position 3,156 of record NW_019263678.1, on the reverse strand, counting down.
CAAGAATGTCTAGATAATTCGAAATAAGTACAAAAAATTCGAAAACTAAACATTTTTCAAATCCAAAGGCAGTGGATAAAAATCATTACCACTTTGAAAGTGTCATAAGAGGAAATTTCATGTATATGCTTTCTTATATAGTTAAATTATATTACATTTGAGTTATCTTTTTTCATCATAATTGTTTGGAGGTATGAGTAAGTCCAAAATACAATCCAGAATGACCAATACATCCTTTGCTCCATTCATTAATAAAGCCATATAAAGCAAAAGGCAAGCCGTTGAAAGGGAAAACATAACCTATAGGTCCCAATGCATTTTGTCCATAACCTTCAAATTGCGGTTGAAAACTCTCTAATCTATTGATTTCCATCCAAGCCTAGTGCTAACACTTCGAGCACATATTTTTATGAAAAAAATAAGAAGGGTAGAAATGATCAAAACACTGTTTATTTTTTCGTTTAACATAAAACAAAAAGAAAAAGAAAAATTATAAAGAAAAGAATACAAATAATTAGAAAATATCAAAATTGTTTCATCTTCTCCTTCGATAATTCCTCTCGAACCCACCTCTCCAACTTTTGGGTAGTATTAGACTAATCTAAGTGTCAACTAGATGCCATTAAATGATGGATTCATTTGAATGCAAAGCCAAATGATCCATTTAATTGGGAAAATCAAGAATGACCGGTGTTGTAGTACTACTGGTGCTAGATAGCATTATTCCCCTGTAATGTGATTTCAAGATATTTGGATCGATGCTTACTGGTCAAGAGTCTTGATAAGAGGCTTATATGGGTTTGTATCATTATATGTGTGTGTGATGGTGACTGATCATATATGGAATTGGGGAGAAAAAGAATCTGTTTGATCATATTTAATTTTAAATTAATTTTTATTTATCAGACATGAATAAATAGAAAAAGATTTATGAAGGGTTCGAAGAATTTGCATAGGGATTCCGCACAATATTTGAGGCTAAAGGAAAAGGCCTTGCATAAGCAAGAGACATAAAAAGGTGGTTTAACTCCATTTATGGAGAAAAGTTTCGATAGGATGATTTGGACATAAAAAAATGGTTTTATCTAGACGCTACAAACAGTAAGAGATGCGGATTTGGATAGAGAGGCAGGGCTTAGGCACTACACTCATAGACCCAAGCACTTAGGTACTGCATGCATAGCCCCTAGGCATCACATGGTTTTTCATCGTGACGCTTAAGCTCTACATTGCTTGCTTGAGGGTTACATCATTTTGGCTTGTGAAAAGTCGATGAAGACTCCAAATTTTGGGAGGACATGAAGAGGGAGTATAAATNTGCTTGAGGGTTACATCATTTTGGCTTGTGAAAAGTCGATGAAGACTCCAAATTTTGGGAGGACATGAAGAGGGAGTATAAATACAAGAATTGAGGATTGCAAAGGGGATTCCACACATTGAGAGGCACAATATACAACATGAGATTTTGAGAGAAAATCAAAAGGAAGAAAAACAAGAATTCAAGATCTAGGTTTTAGAATAAATATTGAAGGCAAGAAGAGAACTTGGTGCAAGATTCATCATCATTTCTACATCCCAATTCAAAACTTGGAGATGTACTAAATGCGAATCTTTAGTTTTTCTTCCATTATCATGAATAGGTAAATTTTATATTAGGGCGAGCAATGTAATCTACTAGGAACCCTTTATTTCTTTTATTCAAAATTCTTGTTCTCTTATCTTACATGTGTTGATTTTGCTATGAGTTTAATACGATGAATTACTTAATCACTAATTTGATGATTTTGTGAATCTTTTACAAATCAAGAGATGAGTTTGAGATTTAGACCGTATAGTAAAATTTGATAAATTAGTATAACATGTAGAGATACCCATACTAATTATTGAGGCCATTATATAAATTCTTAGGACCAATATCTCATTTAACTAAGGTTCATTTACATAGAGATATGGAATTGAATTAGTTAAATAGACTCAATGAGAATTCGAGAGGGATAAATTGAATGCAATAGAAGAATTTAATCAAACATTACATTATGCATTAAAGTATAGTTCTCGCGGGAGTGATAATCCGGATTCGAATGTCCATTATATTACTTGTTCGATATTTGCAATACAAATAACTGAACAAGTTTTTGGTGCCGTTGTCGGGGACTATTTACTTTGAATCTTAATTTATTTTATTTTTAACAATTATTTTATTTGTTTATTTTCTTTTATTTACAGAAAAAAGACGTTCGTTATATGCTCCATACCCAAGGCGACGATCTTGAACTATTTGATTCGAAAATAGAATGTACTTTTGGATGAAGACGCAAAGAACACAAAAAACCAGCAACATCAAATGGTTGGCGATCAAATATTTCTATCCCTATACAGTCAATTGGACAAATGCCAATAGGAGTAGCAGCACCACTGGATCAACAGCATGAGTGAGGAAATATAAATTAAAGAGATTTGTTAATCTCAATATTCTTGATGCCCATAGCAGCACCTGCACGCTTTAGTATTGTGTTTCTAGATTTTGGGGTAAATAATTTCTAGATAAGGGCAGATTGGATCAATTTGACTAGCAACACTATCCAATTCTATGAATTACCTCATGAAAATCCGAACAGACATATCTTAAGATTCCTAAAAAATTGTTAGAATTTTCGTGCTCCAGGGATTAAAGAAGATGCTATTAAGTTGTGATTATTTCCATATACACTTAGAGATGTGGCATTGGAGTGGTTAGATGTTGAACCTCATGGAAGCATTACTATATGGGAGGAACCAATTAGAAAATTTTGCAACAAATTCTTCCCATCGACAAAAGTAGCTAAAATCCGATTAAAAATTCAAACTTTCCAATAGAGAGATGGGAAGAGTTATCATGAGTTATGGAACAAATTCAAGGAATTGATTAGAAAGTGTCCAAATCATGGAATCACCATAGCTAATCAAGTACAATACTTCTACATTGAACTTTCACTGCTATCAAAGTCTCATGTGAATTCCTCTGTTGGTAGATCAATCACAGCCAAATCAGTTCAACAATGTCTAGACTAGTTCGAGTTAATTTTCATTACACATTCAGTGTTCTCATTGCAAAAATTAGTACCAAAGAAGGCAGCTGGAATTTATAAACTAGATAGCACAACATGTGCCAATACA
>NW_019263677.1:30172-33037 GCF_002742605.1 Olea europaea var. sylvestris | reverse complement strand
TGACTATTTCGCATGGCAACGAAGAAGTATGACATTTAATTATTGATCGAAACACGAGATTTACTTTATGTCAAGTGACGATATGAACATTCTCGTACAGATGGATTTGGATGAAGCATTGTTTGGTTTTGATAAGATGCCTTCAACCTCAACGCAAGATAAAACAACGCAGGGATCGATAGGCCCAATCCCAAATTTATCTACATATATCAAATCAAATTCTTCAAAATGTCCTAAAGTAGAAAAGTGTCGCTGCATTATGGTTGAAGTCGAAGTAACTTTGTATGACAAAAAGCTTGACCGGCAAGTTACACTTGAAGCAGTGCTTGTATTCTCGTCGAATCTCCAAAGGTGCATCATTGGATGATCGCTTAACTATGTTTAAAGAAATCATTGTGATTTGAAAACATTGTAGGTTAAGTATGATTAGAAGGACTTGATGTTGATGTTGTTGTGTTCAATGTCATCATCATATGTGACTTTTAGAGATACTATTCTCTATAGTCAAGATACTCTCACTGTGGAAGATGTCTATGATGCTTTACTATCTAAAGAGAAGATGAGGCATTTTTCAAGAGAGATCAAGATAGAAATTTTGGTAGGAATATAAGGGGCAGATCGAAATCCAGACATGCAAAGAAAGTAGGTCATTATTGTAAGAAGAATGAACATATTAGAGCTTATTACTATTCATTAAAAAATAGAAATAAAGCATATTAGTACCACTGAAAAAGGAAAGCAAATGTTAATACTATGGAGGCTAATGTTGTGGAAGATGGGCAAAGTGAATGAGACTTTATTGTGATTTCTGCCATAAATTCCAAACCTTGTGAGGAAAAGTTTCTTAGCCCGACATGTATTTTCATAAATTTCCCAACAGGGGCTGCTTTACAACACATCAGAACACTTATAGATGCCAGGCATGTTTTAGAACTGAAGGGTCATAATTAGACTAGTGAAGGTGGAGTTTTGAAGATGAGATGAGGAGCTCTTGTTGTCATTAAGGGACAAAAAACTCTACACAGTTGTACATTTTATAGGATTCTATAATTACAAGAGATGAAGAAGTTTCTACTTCTTCTTCGACTGATGATGAAGTTATAAACTTTGGCATATGGGACTTGGACACATAAGTAATATAATATTGCGGAATTGGGTAGGAATGGATTTCTTAAAGAGCAGAAGACCAGTAAAATGAAGTTTTGTGAGCATTTTGTCTTTGAAAAACAAAAAATGAGTTAGACTTACCAAAGGAAGACACAATACAAAAGGAAAGTTTGAATATATCCATTTATATCTTTAGGGACCGGCCAGAGTCCCTTCAAAAGAAGGTGTTTATTACTTGTTGACAGAGATTAATGATTTCTCCAAGAAAATTTGGATATTCTTCTTGAAATAGAAGACTGATGTGTTTGGGATTTTCAAAAAGCGAAAAATATTGATAGAAAAGTAGATTGAAAGCAGAGAAAACATCTATGTACATAAAATGCCTTGGAGTTTTCTTCAAATGAATTTAATAGCTTTTACAAAAATGAAGGCATCTTGAGACGCTTCACAATGTCCGAAACTCCTTAAAATAATGGTCTGACAGGACGGATGAATAGAACTTTGGTGGAAATTGTTCTTGTATGCTTTCAAATTATGGGTCACCTATGACTTTTTGGGATAAAGCTGCTACCACAACTTGTTTTTCGATTAATCGCTCACCTTCGGCTTCTATTGAGAAAAAGACATCAAAAAAGGTATGTTCTGGTAAATCTTCTTGTTATTCTAATTTAAAGATTTTTGGATGTCCTATTTATGCTCATGTGGATAATGGAAAGTTGGAGCCTAGGTCTCAAAAGTGTATCTTTCTTGGATATAAATCAGGTGTGAATGAATATAAATTGTGGTGTCCTGAGACAAGAGCTGTGGTGGTTAGTAGAGATGTAGTATTTGATGAACTTGCTATGATTCATGGTTCATCTCATATGGATTCTGATAAAATTGAGGAATGGAATCATTCAACTCAGATAGATCTGGAAATTATTTTGTGGGAACAATCAAAGTATTCAAAACAGTCTACTACAGATCAATCTAGTTCAGAATTTAGAAGCAGTAATACATTACCTACTTTGCCTATACCACCAACAACACTACAGTATTCAATTCCCAGATATGTTAAACCTCTACAAAAGTATGGAGAAGCAGACCTGGTAGCTTATACATTGAGTATAGCTAAAGATATTGATTCCACTGAGGTACTTGTACATATTTGGAGGTAGTTAGTCGCAGTGATTCTAGTAGATATAGTTACTGAATAAAAATAGTACTTGAGACTTAGTGAAACTACTTAAGGATAAAAGGATTGTTCACTGCAAATGAGTATTCGAAAGAAAGGAATGGAGGGACATCAGGGATTGAAGATACTAGCTATAAGGCCAGATTGGTAGTAAAAGGCTACAATCAGATCCTAAGTGCTGATTTCATAGATGTGTTCTCACCGGGTGTAAAGCATAGTTCAATTCGAGATTTACTTGGAATAGTAGCAGTGAATGATTTGGAACTTGAGTAAATAGATATCAAGACAGGATTCTTGAATTAAAAATTTGAGGAAAACATTTATATGTAACAACTAGAGGATTTCATAGTTTCTGGAAATGAAAACTATGTGTGCTTGTTAACGAAGTCCTTATATAGACTAAAGCAGTAACTGATGCAATGGTATAAAATGTTCAATTCATTCATGACTACTCATTGTTTTATTAGAAGTAATTATTATAGTTGTGTGTACTTCAGAAACGAAGATAGTGGATCGATCACATATTGCCTATTATATGTTGATGATATGCTCATTGCAACGAAGGATAAAGCAGAGGTTAAAAA
>NW_019263677.1:11319-14555 GCF_002742605.1 Olea europaea var. sylvestris | reverse complement strand
AAAATTAAATGGGGTAAACCTGAAAAGATCTTAGCAAAAATTAATTTTTCCATGACATTAAAGAAGATTTCTTAATTCGTGTGAAAAACGAAACAAGCCTATATAATTGAGACGGAGGTAGTATCTTTTATGTTTTCATAGGAAATCACTCTGATTTTTATCATTCTTTTAAAGTAGAAAAGCCAATATTTTATAATCAATCATGTCATAAAGAAATAGATTTAATAACATAATTAAAATTTGTAGCTTTATTAATATTTGCCAATAGTGCAAAATTTGACTATTCCCATCACTAAGTTAGCCTTTTTCCAACAAACACACCATTCCGGAAAAACACAAATTTGCCCGACTCATATGTGGATTTTTTTTTTCCTAGTTTTTTCAACAAACCACCATTTATAAGGTTTCTATTCATATCTAGTACATGTAAAACATATATCAATGTGATCTTTTTGCCGGATGTGAATTGCAAGTCTACACTTCTTTTGCCAACAATGTTTAATCAAACTTCATTATCCATTTGAATGTGTTCATTCTCCACCTCGTAATAGATTTTGAAAATGGTCTATCGTAGTACACATGTATGGTGGCACAAATGTTATATTACCATGCTTGAAACTTTCCTTAGACCAAATTCAAAATTTTACGGTAGCAAAGATGTTGTCAACAGAGTTCACTTTGCTTTCTTGCATCGACTTTTCTGAGCAGAATTCTATTCGCGATTTTAACACATTTTGCACTCCTATTCAATCTCAAACACTTCATATTATAAATACTCAAGCGTAGTCAAAACATTATTTTACACTAGAGATTGCATTGTTGAAAATTCAAAACACAATCCATTGATTTCTTGATTCATAAATTCATCCTATATATATTTTTATTGGTTGAGCCTTAAACTAGTTAAGAGAACATGCTACATAGATCATATATATCATCCAATGTTCTTTTACCTTCACCTATAAGCACACAAAGCCCTGAATTTAAGATAAGATGTCCTTGGAGTTCCAACACTCCAGAACAAATTCGTTCTTAATGATCCACACAGAGAGAAAAGTAGTCTAGAGTTGTTGGGAAGTGCGGGTCGCACACCAAAAAAGTTCCTTGGTGATTTATAAGTTATGGAGTCACAATTAGCTAATGTTTAGCAATGTCTGGACTAATTGTAAATTAACTTTTTTAATAAATATAATTGGCAAATTTGTCCGGAAGTTTTTGATCTTGAGAAGTGATTTTCCTCTAGGAACATATAAAGTCTGTTTGGGAGTGATTTTGAAAATTAATGTTTTGATCGTTAGGAGAAAGTGAGATCCACCTGTGAGAGAAGAAGTCAAATATAACGGCTGAAATAGTGAAATAACGATCAAAAAATCAATTTTTTGGGCAAAAAAATCACTCTCAAACATGCTGATAGTGTTATTTACTTTAATGCTTTGATCTGAATGTTTGTCATTGTTTAAATTTAGAGTTAATTGAATTAATTACCTTAATCATCTAAAAACAAATGACTTGTTGATTGTTATTTATTAATTTCGCATATTTGGATATAAAAATTTGACAACATAAACTTTCATGCGCGTTTAAATTGGATAAGAATAAAATAAAATAAATTGAAATGTTACGTTAACTGATGGTAGGCAATAGCTTTAGGAACTTGTCATACGAAAAAAATGTATTTTTGAGCAACGTATTTAAATTAAAATATAATAACTCATTTCGGCTAAAATCGTTGTTTTGAAGACCTATACCTCAACATATTTAGATCAAGAATTACATCTATGCCCTCCACAAATTGATGGAAAATTGATGTATTTTATTAATAAATGTACTATTTATTAATACAATCTCTGTTGGCATAGTTAACAATTATGGTCTTAATCACATTAATACAAGTCAATCGACAAGCAACTTATTATAAAAAAAGGTGGAATTATCCTATTTTCCATTCTTGTTCCACCTCGAATAGAAAGGTGGAATACTTTGCTCATTCTTGAAGAAATTAGATGGATCAACCTTGGTTTTCACTTGAACCAGTCTTTTAAAATTATTCATATAATATTTTCGTCCCCAAATGCTTGCTTGTGCATAGCTTGTATTGCCATTATTATTAACTCCTATATCAAGATCTCTGTAGTTGATATATGCAGCCCTTGGAGACTTGGAAACATAAGGAGCCATGTAACTATAAAGTCTTCTAATCCAATTTATATGCCTTTCTGACGCCTCTTCTTCATCCCAATTCACCATATAATGGATTTGATACAAATTACCAGCTCTGTGTGGGAAGGGAATGGAAGACTCTGAAACTTCATCCATTCTTCCCCCATATGGGACCAACAACATCTCAGCTTCCCCAGCGTCCTCTTCGTAAAACCGTGTCCATATGCCGTCAAGCCCATTCTTAGAAATCGGTTTCTGAACATAGTCTACTTTTGCTTTAAAGTATCGCACATTTGCCTGAGTCCTATTAAGCAAAACATCAAGTGATCCGAAGGGAAGCCCGTAGATGTATAGGGCTGATTCTATCCATCTCATTTCCGTGCAATCTTCTCTTCGCAAACCCAATTCCGGGAAGCTTTGTTGCATCAGTGGTAGCAATCTGTCGACACCACCAAGAAACAATGATTGAAACGAAGCCTGAATAGTTCTCTTGCCATCTTGGCTTGAATTCACCCTTCTTAGAAAGACTCTAACGGCCAAGTCTTTATCGAATTTGTGTGCAATGTATTGCCAACGTTCAACAATATTTGTTGCATTCTGTTCTAAAGTCCTGGCAACTGTGAATACGGTGACTTTTTCTGGAACGTCCACCAATTCCAGTTTCCAAGCAAGGATGACTCCGAAACTGGCACCTCCACCTCCTCTTATGGCCCAGAAAAGATCTTCACCCATGGAATTTCTATCGAGAATTCGTCCATTCACGTCTATGATTCGTGCATCAATTACATGATCAGCTGCCAGCCCATATTTTCTAATCAATGTTCCATAACCTCCTCCACTGATATGTCCGCCAGCACCAACAGTTGGGCAAACACCACCAGGAAATCCTAAGGTTCGACTTTTTTCTGCAATTCTATAATATAGTTCACCGAGTCTTGCACCAGCTTGAACCCATGCAGTTTTCTTCTCTACATCGACATTTATTTCCCGTAGGTTAACAAGATCAACGATCACAAATGGGACTTCTGACGTGTAAGAAAGTCCTTCATAGTCATGGCCACCACTTCGAACGCGTA
>NW_019263677.1:0-5780 GCF_002742605.1 Olea europaea var. sylvestris | reverse complement strand
CCCGTTTTTTCCTTTATTTTGACTTGAATCTTGTTTATTGATTGTTGTTTTTGGTTGTTTGAACTCCTAGGATCCCCAACAAAATCCATTCTAAATCATTGTTTGCTTTCCAGGCTTGCTGACCACTCTTGTTTCCGTATCAACCCGTTTGGTACACATTAATGTAAAAATGAGAATGAAAAATATAGTCTCCACATAAGAGATAAAAATTTAAATTTGGTTGCTTGATGTGATGGATAACGATCATATTTTTTATTTTAATGAAGAAAAAATGGTAAACCTTCAAAGGCATGTATGCATTGACTTTTTAAAAAATGTTTTTATGCTAATGTTTCTCTTTTAATTTATGCAAATCTTGTAAATTTAAAAATGTTAATTAATACCATTCATACTTATACAAGTTTAGATAATTAGTCATCAATTAATTGAAATTCATGACAACTTTGTTTGAAAATCAAAGGTGGATCCAACTAAACGATGAATACGAAAAGAGAGAGAGAGAGAGAGAGAGAGAATCTATAATCTATCAGAAGAATTCACCAGAAACATTTTTTTTTTCATAATCACTTAATTTCAAAGATCAAAGTATAATGATTAATTTCCGCGAAATCATGGATTTTACCAAACCATTCCAAGGAAAATTTAGATTATATTATAATGACAAACTTATTGGAATATCATGACTTTGACCTAACATTTAAGAAGAAACTCCAATTCAGTTAATGTTTTTATCTTTACGTGAATTTTTCACTTAAAAGAACAGAAGAACCAGTGAATTGATTATTCACATTGTTTGCTAATAGAACAAACAGAATGATATATATACAAAAAATAAAAAAAAATAAAAAAATTCTATAGCTGTAACTAAACTAAAACAAGAAATAATTTTTTCTTAAATTTATTCCAGAAGCATATATATCAAGATAAAAAATAAAACCACTAATTTCTTTGAAAAACATTGATTTGACAAAACACGTTCGAAAGAATATTTAGATTAAGGCCATGTTTGAGCCGCATTTTTTCAAAAAAAAAAAAAACATTCTTAAACAGTAATTTGACATCATTTCAACCGCATATTCTTTAATAAAATAATATTACACGTAAATTCAAAATTTTTCTTTATTTTTTATCCACACATTTTTTATCAATACACTATTCAAAAATAAATTATAAAGAAAATAATATGGTTCAAACAAGGGCTAAAACATGATAATAATGTATTTGTCACCCATTATTTGGGAAGAAAGTATTATGGAAATAGTGATTGATATTGAAATATGTGATTAAAAAAGAAGAAAAATTTTTGAGTTACGTATAATATTATTTTAATAAAAAATGTGTGGTTAAAAATGAGTACTGTAGAAAAAATAATTAGTAAGAATGGGAGAAAATGATGACAAACAGTGGCTAAATTTAGTGGACTGTATCATCACTTTGACCTAACTTGTTCCAGACTTTGAATGCATTAAAAAAATAATATTCTTGTGTTGTAATGCCGTTTCTCATGTTGACTTTCACACGTTTATTTTATCATTTACTAGTAAGTCCTGTTTGAGTTTCATTACATTAAATTCTATTACATTTCATTTTTTTCTCTCTTATTTTCAATTACACAATTTTTCATAAAATAATATTACACGTAAATCGAAAATTTTCCACTCATTTTTAAAAAAAATATTATTTTCCCCATTAATTTTTCCACGTAATGGGGGCCAAACGGAGCTAATTCTAATCATTTCACTCGTTTATTTTGTCATTTATTAGTAATTTGAAAAGTTTCACCGCAAGTTTCAGGAATTTCTTGGATAAGTGCTGATCGAAATATTCAAAGTAGGAAGATGAAATACAAAGGTCAGAAGTAAAGCGTTTGAAGTCAAATCTACGACATTCCAAATTCTAGTTTAATTGCCCCACTAAATTAAAGGATAATTAAATATCAGATTTATGCATAAACGGGTTGTAATACAAGGTTACAAGTAAAGCGTTTGAAGTCAAATCTACGCCATTCTGTTTGAGTCCATTCTTTGAAATAAATAAATAAATAAATAAATAAATAAGTTCTATTTTGACATCATTTCAACCACACAATTTTCAGTAAAACAATAATACAGGTAAATTCAAAAAAAATTCTTATTTTTTAACTGCACATTTCTCATCAATACATTATTCAAAAATTCATTTTTATGAAAAAAATGGGGCTCATACAAGAACTTAAGTTAGGAACTAGATTAAAGGACAATTAAAGATTGAATATCTGTATAAACAAGTTGTTCTTGATTTTATCTTTTATTAGTGACACCACCACCTATCAAGCTCGGCGAGCGATCCATAGAAATGCATTCCTACTCACGTCATCATGCACATTGCTCTCTTTAGGGAGTTGGTCACCTATCCTAGATCTTTTAATCGTTTTTAGGAAGATCCTCGACATATAGAAATGCATTCCTACTCACATCGTCGTGCACATTGCTCTCTTTGGGAAGTTAATCGCCTATCTAAGATCTTTTAATCGTTTTTAGGAAGATCCCCAACATTATGAATACAATTGTCAGCATAATAATATAAGTCAATGTAACTAAGCGCTAGATAATACAAAAAAATAATAACTTAAAAATTTTGGTCAAATTAATATTTGAATTCATTATAGAATTAGTTATTGAAGTTAACATATTTGAATATATGTCCCTAATTGGAAATAAAGAAAATGACCATTAATAATGATATATCAACCTTTTACTTTCAAGTATTTATTGTAGGATCTCTTGAGCCTTTTTGATATACTGAGTGGTGGCGTAGGGAGGTGGGGGCCAAAGAGCCTTATACTACCACTGAAATTTGAGAAAATTATTTTTTATATAAATTGTTATATATTTTTTGTACTTCTTGTCTTCAATATGTTAAGTTTTGTGTTCTAAAAAGGTCTATTAGCATAAAACCCCCATATCTGTTAGACGTCGTGCAAAACCTATTGAAATTAGCACAAAAGTCTCCGTTTGAAATCTTTAGTAAGGAACACCAATTGACATTTATTTTTTCAATAAAAAGCTATGAAATGACAATTATATTCTCTTATTTAAATACAAAAAATAAATATAAAATAAAGAATTGATTGTAACCACAGTCACAAAATTTTCAAAAAAGTATAAATGAGTCCCAAATAAATAATTAAAAAAAATCACTTCATCTTCCTCCTTTTTTCTCCCACCACCGCAATCACAAACACCAACACATAGGAGATTAAGTGGGCAAAGGAGAGGAGCTCAAATGGAGACAGGACGGTGGCGACCCTAGAGACAGGGGAACTGGTATTGGGCGAGGAAAACCAGACCAAAAGGAAAAGAGGAAGAAGATTTGGAAGAGCTTCCCTAGCTACTAATGAGTACAAATCACACGATCTCTATTAAATGAAAAAAAATCCATGAACTTCTCCCTATTAAAGGCCTCTGGATTGACATGAATGATGTATTTTATTTCATATCCTCACCTAATAATACCCCAAAAAATAATAATAATAATAATAATAATAATAATAATAAATAAGATCTATGATTCACCAGAATAATAATAATAATAATAATAATAATAATAATAATAATAATAAGATCTATGATCCACCAGAAGAATTCACCAGAAACATCCTTTTTCTTTTTTTTTTTTCCATAATGACTTAATTTAAAAGATCAAAGTATAATGATTAATCTCCGCGTCATGGATTTTACCAAACCGTTCCTAAGAAAATTTAGATTATGGATTTTACCAAACCGTTCCTAAGAAAATTTAGATTATGGATTTTACCAAACCGTTCCTAAGAAAATTTAGATTATGGATTTTACCAAACCGTTCCTAAGAAAATTTAGATTATGGATTTTACCAAACCGTTCCTAAGAAAATTTAGATTATAATATAATAACAAAGTTATTGGAATATCATGACTTTGACCTAAGACTCTCCAGATTGTGAATGCGTAGAAGATATTATTCTTGCGGTGCACGACCGTTTCTTGGGACTATCACCAGTAATTATTCAAAACAATATTTAATTATTACACAAGATTGCACCAAAATGCTAACAAGTCCACTCAGAACTCTCACCCCGGTTATAATATGAGATAATGACCAAAAAATAATAACTCAAAATTCAAATATGTAATTTATTATAATAAAGATAGATTTCAATGGAAATTATAAATTTAATAGCGTAATATCTTTTAGAGTAAGTAGAGAAAAGAATTTAGACCTCGAGATATACCAACTATACATCTTAATAAAATTGATCATTTAAGAAGAAACTCCAAAGTTTAGCCTTTATATATTAGTTATTAATATTTCTATCTTTACATGAATTTATCCCTTAAAAGAGCAGAAGAAACAGTCAATTGACTATCCACATTGTTTGCTCATGGAAGAAACAGAGTGATATGTACACAAAAGAAAACAAAAATCTATAGCTTTAAAGAAAATAAAACAAGAAATAATTTCTTTTTCTTTTTCTTTTTTTTTTCAAAAACAGAACAAGAATTATTTTTTTCTTAAATTTATTCTAGAAGGACCTAAGACAAGATAAAAAAATAAAACCACTAATTTCTTTGGAAAACATGGATTTGACAAAACTCGTTGGAAAGAATATTTAGGGTCCGTTTAATTGCAAGAATAGAATTTGGATTGCAAAAAAATTATTATTTGAAGTATTTTATAACTGAAAATTATAACTTGTTGAAAACTTGAAAATATGTATGAAATTCCTATATATTGTCAAGGTAGGTATTATTTTATTTATTTATTGATCCATAATAATTAAAATATTTTCAAAATAATAAGAAAACGTCTTATTATGCCTAGACTCGTAAGATTTGAGATTTGACCTCCACGTCTTATCACGTTTTGTACCATTTTCAAACCTTAATAATTATTCACAATTATAGTATCTCCAATATATTATATCTAAAACTCAATAATACTATTTTGTAATTTTTTATTTATAGAAAGAGAATATAAATCTTTATAGGATATTTCTTTTAGCATGAGTAACAGTGTTTTAGAATCTTGATAGAGTTCTAAATATATATTTTTCCTTTACTACACCTACTTGATAAATTACATTGGAACAATTTTTTTAGTTAGTCATGGTATATTCATAGGTTAATATTTTTCCTCGTTAAACTATAAATAACTAAAAATATATATATTTTGCATTTCACGGTTAAAACTTTCTAATAATTGGTAAATGGGGACCCATGGAATAGTGGAGTGCAATGGCAGCTTTGAGACTTCAAAGGAAGAGGCGATGCCATAGGGAGAGGTGAGCTTGTTTATTGAGTGGAAGTCCTAATGAGGCTTTGAAAGGAAAAGGCGATGTCATGGGAAGATGCGAGCATGTTTACTGGGTGGAAGCCGTAATGCGACTTCGAAAAGAAGAGGCGATGACATGGGAAGAGGCAAGCATGTTTGCTGGATGGAAGTCGTAATGAGGTTTTGAAAGAAAGAGGCGATGTCATGGGAAGAAGCGAGCCTGTATGGGCAGTTTGAATGTTCCTGGCATTTATTGCCCCCGATTGTCATGCCGCCATTTAGCCTTCCCAAAAAAGGGTGTCTTATTTTTGATGTATACCATTGGATGCGTGTTTTAATCTGAACCGTAGAAGTTGAAGCATCGGATACCACGAACAGTGTAGATGTAGCCGCAATATGGATGGCTCAGATCTTCGAGATCCAACGGTTGAAAATGCGTATGCTTGTCTTTAAAAAGGCCTACTTGCTTGGATGTTTGGTTGTTGACGTAAG
>NW_019263676.1:12183-14556 GCF_002742605.1 Olea europaea var. sylvestris | reverse complement strand
AAACCAAAATGAACAAGAAAGTTCGTAATTCTTGATTCCATGCTCATGGAGCCTGTTTTAGCCAATAAATAGCTTTCCTAAGTCTCCATACATATGAAGCGAAATTTTGATCAATGAAACATGTTGGTAGATAAACACATTTTCACCTAGTTGACCTAGCAAAAAAGCATTATTAATATTAATTTGACGAAATGACCATCCACAACTATCGGCAAGACTAAGAACAAGTCGAATGGTCGTGGGCTTAACCACAGGACTAAAACTATCATGATAGTCAACACTTGGACATTGAGGAAATCCTTTTGCAAGCAAACAAGCATTAAACCTATCAACGGAACCATCAAAATTACACTTGGTTTAAAAAATCTATTTGCAACATGCAACATTTTGACATACAACATTTTGACTAGGATCAGCAGGCACTAGCTCCCTAGTCTTGTTACAAACAAGAGCATCATATTATTCAAACATGCTCAACGCCATTTTAGATCTTTGAGGTCAAAGTTGTGGTTTCAAAGTTAGTGGATTTAGGTAGTTAAGTATAAAGATTAAGCTTTTGAACTGGTTTATGAATGTTGTTTTAAGATCAGGTATACATTGCATGGTTTGATATGAATGGGAAAAGGGTTGATTGAGTTGTGGTTGATGGAGGATTTATGGTTGAACTTTTTTGAACATATTGGTTTTCAATATGATTTGTAGTAAGGATGGGATTGTCTTGGTGGTTAATTGAGATAGTTGTTTGTGTTGAAGCTTCATATTGGAGATGCCGTTGAATATCAACTTCAGATTGTGGTATAAACGGTGGCAAATAATTAGCAGTGTCGATTTTCATTAATGGTAGAATCCAAGTAGAAATAGTGGTAGAATCTGGACGTGATGTTTGAGTAGGTAAAGAAGAAAATGGAAAAATTGACTTAACAAGTCTAACATGTCTAGAAACATAGAATTTCATTGTAGATGGATTATAACATAAATATGCACTTTGAGTTAAAGAATACCAAAGAAAAATATACGATTTGGAGCAAAAATCAAGCTTGTTAGTAGTATAAGGTCAAAACTAAGGATAACACAAGCAACCAAATACATTGAGCTTCGAATAATTATGGAGAACACCAAAAATCTTTTCATAAGGAGAAATGAGATTCAATGTCGGAATTGGCATACGATTTATTAAGTAAACTATAGTAGCAAATGCATGAGGCCAGTAGGTTAAAGGAATACATGAACAAGAGAGTAAAGTGAGACTTGTTTCAACAATGTGAAGATGATACCACTCAGAGAAACCATTGTGTTCGGGCATGTTGGGTGGAGAAGTAAGATAGGATATACCATAAAGAGCAAGAAAATTAGCGAGGAACCTCTCAAACTTATGTAAGTCTTGTAATTGTTGAAGTGTTTTGCAAGATAACTTTTTGCTTCATACTTGAGAATCTTTGGTGGCGCAAAATGGTTAGGGTCATAGGTGTTCCTCAACTCTTGTGAAAAGAAAGAATGTCATCGTCATCATCCCGTTCAAATGACCTACATGGGCTAGTTGAATATTGTTCTTTGGCTTGATATTGGGGCGGTTGAGATGAGCGAGTTTGGTTCCTCGAATTCATCTTGTCTCTTCTCTCATGCCTATTTCTAGGTAGGAGGACTTGTTGTAGCCCTTGATTTTGTATGTATTCATGCAATCTTGACATAGGAAGTGGTTGTTGGGCCTATTTCTAGGCATTAATGGGCCAATTCTATCAAATACACTAGAAGACCTTTGAGGCCTACGTTCTTACACATATTTTGGCGTAACATTATCCTTCCTATGTGGCAAGTCATTTGCGAGTTGAACAGAGGTGTAATTTGTAGACTTGTCCACCTCTATTTCTCTTTCAATAGGAGTAACCTTCCTTCTTTGCCTATGAGAATGAGCCATTTGGCTGTGTACCTCAGCGTCTTGTTGTTGGAATGCATCCGACTGAAGTATTTTGAGGCATTTACCGGCCGGCCTACACTTGTATTTGCATGAGGAGTTAATGCATGGCAGTATTTTGTTGTGCCCTTTCTTGCAATGCGCACAGTAGTCTTACCATCTCGATAGTGCTAGTGATGGGATTAGAGGTGGTTAACATTAGTTCGGAGGAGATCTTCAGATCTCTCCTTATACAGGAATTATCATTGCTAGAACTCATGATGGATTAAACCCTTTTTTTTTTGTAACCATTCGTCCTTAGTACTATCAAAGTAAGCAATTTCTTATTATTAAATAATAATAAAATAAATTTCAAAACAAAAAATTTATTTAAAGCAACTGATTTTTAAAAATCAATTCTTTTCCCAATAATCCCAAATTCTGCACAACAACAACAACAACAACAACAACAACAACAACAA
>NW_019263676.1:0-3914 GCF_002742605.1 Olea europaea var. sylvestris | reverse complement strand
GGGGAAAAAAGTTATAAAATTAGGTTATCTCTTGTTAAGTCTGAATTTATAGTCTCTAACTGAACTTTGGTCCATGATTGATTATGGTGGCTCAAACCAAGTTATGCCGTCTTTGCACTTCATGCAATTTTCCCTTATGCACTCTTTCGTTGCTCTTAAAATTCTATAATTCCTAATTTTTATCTTTATCAAGAAGTACATCAAATCTTGATTTTGTATTTTGAAACAGTGGCTCTTTTTCATCAATTCTACAGCGATATTTGATATTGGGTGGTTGCTCAAATGGGGTGTAATGTTGAATATCTCTTGCTTTTCATCCATTCTCAATATCAACTCACCATTTGCCATATCAATTAAAGTTCCTCTCATTGCTAAAAATGATTGGCCCAATGTAACTGGATTGTCTCGATCTTATTTTATGTCCAACACAACAAAATCTACCAGAAATATTAAATTTCTTGCTTTTATGAGCACATCCTTAACTTCGCCTTGTGGTCGTAAAATTGTTCGATCTGCAAACTATAGTGTTATGCATGTTGATATAACTTTATTATTCCCATTTTTCTGTAAATTTACAGAATATGGTATTCGATTTATCACACAAAGAATTAATGGAACCAGAATTTCCAATTAAAATTGACAAATTAAAACTCCATATATCTTTCAACTTGGGTGGCAATTTATTTTGTAATCTTGCACTACTTTCTCTATTAGTGCCACAATTTCAAACTCAAAAAACCTTTTTGTCTTGGTTAGCATCTTTTTCAAAATTTTATATAGCTTGAAATTTGTGATATGCAAATCAATGGATGGGATATTAGTGTGGAGCTTCATGAGAATCTTTAGAAATTTCCAAACTTCTTATCTTGCTCTTATAAAGCCTCTAAGAAAAAGAAATAGGGGGCACATAAGCATTGACAGGACTTTGCGCTCTAACCGTAGATGTTCATTTACTTTCTTCATTCTCAATTGAGGTTGGTACAAATTTTCTTCCGTTTTAGTTTCATTAACCTCTTCATATTCATTTGTTCTTTCTGGTCTTTTAACAATAATCTATGGTAATTGTATCCCACTCCTTATATTTATAGCATAAATATTTTCCTCCTTCAACTTCTTCCGAAGTCTTCGGAAGAACGGAAATGGAGGTGTGTATGTTTTAACTTCTACAACAACTCTTGGTGGATTATTTTTCACTACTCTTATTGTCATCACTTGTTCCTTGGGATTTGTCACTGTGTTGTTTAGCAATGATCTTGTAGGGTGTTTTACAAGTTGCTGAGTTATCCACCAACTTGTGTCTACAACTTCTTAATAGATGCTTGTTGATTTTGAAAATTTGTATCAATTTGCTGAAATACTTTGTCAATTTTTCTACATATATTGCTGAATGTATTCCCCAAACTTAGTTCTCTCTTGCCGGGAATGATTTGGACTACTCTCAATTTTATTTTTTTTGCTAATTATCAGACCAGTTGAAGTTCCAGTGTTGTCTCCATTCTGGATTATATGCATGTCCATGTGAGTTGAAATTGTGGAAACCATTTTGAATTAGTTTACTTATTCCTCTGGAGAAGCCAGCATTAAGTAATTTTATGTAGCATGATTTGCTCCACAATTCTCTCATATAGAAGTAACAATCATTACATTTGCTTTATGTGTTTAAGATTTTACCAATAACTCTACCTGTTTTGTCCAAGCAAGAATATGTGCATTTGCAGAGGTTGTGCTGTCTAACTCGTTAGTTCCAGTTGTTTTCTTTGAGATTACTCATTTTTTTATGAAAACATGGAATATGTAGTTGCAATCAACTCAAATAAGTCCAAACATTATTGAACTGATTTACCAATTATAGAGTCATTTGTAGAAGAATCTACCTGGGATTTAGCTAGTGGAGAAGTCCGGTGTAGAAATATTGCACCTAATTATCCCTGTTAGTCCATATTTGGACACTTTCTTATCACTCAAATCTCTTTCAAGCTTTATGATAACTTTTCTTTGTTGGAATGTTCGGATTTTTAGTCGTAATTTTTGTTACTTTTGCAGGTGGGAAGAATTCATTGCAAAATTTTCTCATCAAATCCTCTCAATTAGTGATATTGCCATGAGGCTCCGAATCCAACAACTCCAAAGTTGTATCTCTTAATATGTATAGAAATAACTTCAATTTGATTGCATCTTCATTGACCCCTAAAGCATGGAAGCATTGGTAATTTCAGAGAAATCTTGAGATATATGCCTTCGGGTTTTCTTGAGATAACCTGTATTACTAGAGAGTGTTGCTGTCAAGTTGATCCAATCAGGCTTATATGAAAGTTATTCTGTTTGAAATTTGGATATACAATAATCGAACTTTCAAACGCTGCTATAGGAGTTCAGACAATTAACATTGGCAAGTCTCTCTCATCAATCTCAACTTGTTCGCGTTGCTGAATTTGTGGTGCCGCTACTCTAGTAGCTCCTTGTCCAATTAGAAGTATAGGAATATTTTGTTATTTTCCGTTTGAAGTTTTTGTTTTTTGCTTTTGTTCTTTGAGTCTTGATCTTAAGGTACGTTCTATTTTTGGATCAAATGGTTCAAGATTGTTACCTTAAGAATGGAGCAAACAATGAACTCCTTTTTGTTTGTAAGAAAGAAAACTAAAATAACCAAATAAAGTTAAAAATAAAATAAACTAAGATTAAATGTAAATAGTTCCAGACAACAACATCAAAAACTTTTTTTTTTTTCTATCTTAAGTATATGATATCAAACAAGTAATATAATGGACCTTTATATCAGGATAATTATTCCCGTGGAGGCTATTATTTATTCTTAATTTACTATTTCTACTTCTATTTGATGAAACAGTTTATGATGTAAGATTGTTGGTCTAAATTGTACTAACTAACTTGAATATTATTGGATGCACATAAAAATTGAATTAGATTTTTAAATATGAAAGAGATATTAGGGCACACAATTTCATTTATCAATCACATTTAATTTTCTATTCAAGATTCATAACATAATGTGTTTGGTCAAATTCTTCTAACATATTTAATTTACCTCTCTCGAGTTCAAATTGATTCTATTTAATTAAGTCAATTCGATAGCTCTATGTTAATTCGGATACGCTTTAGTTAAATGCCTTAAATCTCTAAAAATCTATGTAACGACCACATTAATTTGAAAATGTATTTCTACACTTTTATACTAGTTTCAAATTTTACTACGTGGTCTAAACTCAAAACTCACATGTCGACTCGTAGTAGATTCACAAGATCAATAAATTATTGCCCCAGTAATTAAACTATTTCCTAAGTAATTCACACATTAAACATAAAAATAAAATCAACACAAATAAATTTGAGAACTATAGAATCTTGAAAATAGATGTAAAGGGTCTCAATAAATTACATTATTTGCCCTAGCAAAAGTTTTAGCTATGCATCATGGATGACAAAAAAATTGAGTACATCACCGAGTTTTGAATTAAGACGTAGAGATGTTGATGAATCTTGCACCAAAATACTCTTCTTACTGAAATTAATGTTTCAAATCTTGATTTCTTACTTTTTTCGATGTGTTTCTCTCTAATTCTCAAGTTTTGTGGAGCCACTTTTCCCCTCTAATTCAAGTATTTATGTAGTATTATACTTTTTAGAAGAGTTCTCATCCAAAACAAACTAAAAAACATGAAAAGATAATTAAAAAGATAAAAAAATAAAAAATGTAAAAAATCCCCCAATTGGACCGGTTGCAGGTTGCAAATCCACGGCCTACCTGTGGCATGCAGGGAAAATAGTGGCAGTGGTGGGCGCCGGTTTGCAAACGGAGGTCCATTCGTGGCCTAATTTCAACTTTTTGCAGTTTAGTCATTCAACTTTCCAAAAAAATTATTTTGGTCCCCAAACTTTTCAATTGTCAATTTTTT
>NW_019263675.1:19465-25584 GCF_002742605.1 Olea europaea var. sylvestris | reverse complement strand
GGTGGTGGCGGAGATGGTGAAGTGGTGACGACGTTGCGGTGATGGCTTTTGTGGGGAGTTGGCTTTGTACGTGTTTTGTTGGTGGGGAGGTGGTGTTAGTTGTGGCGTTTGAGATGACGGCGTTGCCGAGAGATTGTGGTGGTGGTGGTTTAAGTGTGACCCTAAAATTTGACAACATGCGACCAATTAATTAGATTTCGAAAAAATCTGTGACCTGTAAATTTTTTATCCATGACCTCGAAATAATTTGTGGCCTACAAAATTTTTGACCTTGAAATAATTTGTGACAAATTAATTTGATGATATGTAATCAAAAAATAAATCCGTGACCTGTAATTATGAATCTGTGACAATTAATCGAGTAACTGTGACTTCCTTATATTTAATTAATAAATATTTTCAATTAATTATATAGATACCTGAATTTTGATTTTTTTAACTATTTATCTCATTTAGGAATTGGTGCAAACAATACACCTCATTTATGAATTTTCCCATCAAAATATGTACATGATAAAGATAATAATTATCCAAATTTCTTTAGTTTGTCGAAGCGAATGAAGGACCCAACAAGTCACATTGTCTACTCGACTTGCTTGGTGACAAATGCATCCTCTAAATTAAAAGCCCCATTAAATTTATAGTGCATTTTCTCTTTATTCTTTTTAATCTCAAATTCTCCAATAAAATAATATTACATGTAAAGAAATTTTTTTTAACCACAGATTCTCCCAAAAAACAATATTTCAAAAATTAAAACATCAAATAATGGGGGCCAAACAGGACAATACGTTGAATTGCCTAAATTTGAATACGATAAGGGACAAATATTTCGTATATTTTTTGTTATAATATTTTTAACCATGTTTAGTTCAATATATCAAAAATTTTATTAGTGTTTAGAATCATGTTTTTTAAACTCAAATTAGAATGACTAGTTTGATGGTCTACTTGACCCAAGTTCAATCTGGTTGATGGTATTAGACTAGAGATGGCAGTGTGGCGGCCCCACCCTAGACGAGGCAGGACGGGACAATGGCTTGCCCTGTTTGTTGCCCCTTTATATATATACATTTTCAAAATTTCGAGTTATGCTATATTAGAGAACAAAATACAAATTCAAATTTTTAAAATCCAAAGCAAATAATGCTCAGATTAACATTTTTTTTTTCACTTCTTCACGGGCCTGGACACTCCCGCCCCGCCAACCCGTTGGAGTGGATTTTTTTGGCATCTCTATATTAGACCAGGTTGCAAAGGGTTCCAGACAAACCTGGTTGGGTTTTATGAAAATTGGCAACCTTGTTCACATGAACCAGTTGGGTTGTAATATTCTCTAAAACAATCGATTGAGTTTCAAAGCTTGAATGTCAAGATCAAGATAAGGTAGCCCAACCATTGTGAAAGGAGTTTTGTTTTAACCATTATCTTTACAAACATGATATGCTTCAACACAAAAAACATTATCCTTTTCCTTTACAACATTAATGAAAAATAAAATTTTAACCAATAATAAACAATTTAATAAATATTTCAAATTATTAAAATATCAAATAGCTATTTTGACTTTGACTTTTGACCCGCAATGATCACGGATTGAACTAGTAACACACCTATCCAATTTCTTGACCAGGTTACCGACTGAGTTGAAAAGAGTTGAGTTTCAGAACTATGCTTAGAATTCTATTCAAGCAAAGTACTTTTCTACTAAAGTACACATTTTTAGAAGGAACGTGATTCTCCAGCAAGTATGTACATATTTTAAAATAATATTTTATATATCGATAGAAATATTAAGTGGGTTAAACCGTTATGCTTAGCTCATCCAATCAAGCAAGCCAGCCCATGCTCACTTTGGATGAGCCGGTGTAGCTTGGCTCATCCCTTCAACTTATACATAGGTGGGGTGAGCTAATTCAAGCCTCTCACAGCTCGTGCATATTTTTATTGTTTTTTTCCTAAATCAATTTTTTAACTTGTTTTGCCTCACATTTTTAGATGAGAAGCCAATAAGTGGATCCTAGAAAAAAAATGGTTTTTTTAGAAAAGGCTTGGTCAAATCATTCAATTTTCACTTTGACTTTTGAACAATTGGATATTTTCACGTTGACCTCTTGAATGTTAAAAGACAAAGGTGTACTTAAGTACATTATACAATTACAAAATATTGTTTTGTTTAAAAGACATTACTATCCTTTTAGTTAACAAGTGAAAACCAAACACTTCCCACTTAGAACTTCAAAGCTAAATAACTTTTCATACCTGTTTATTCCAACACAGATAATTTTTCTCACCTCTCATTTGCTTCAACATCAAAATCTCAGAAATTTATCGAACACTGAATAGGGAAATATTTTTTATATTAATCATGACTTCGAATTGGTAAGTATATTTACGTATGTATAATTTCATTTTTGTTAAATTATCATACATTTTAATCAATAAATCTTATTTCGATATAGATTAACAAGTAAATAAAATTTTTAATAGATTTATAATTTTTTAAGCATGAATAAAAAAAGTTTCATCTGCATAATCGATAGGCCGTAGTAGCTTAGTCGCCTTTTGTAAATCATTTTTAATATTTGTGCCAAAATTTTGACTATCTTTTCTAATAATTAAAAATTCTATTTTTTCATGTAGATATGGTTGTAATCCCGATTTGTTACTTTGGTGATTTCAAATTGGATGCAAAGGATCGATGGTATAGGAATGGACAAGTGATATGCATAGTGGTACTCCAATTTTCATTAGAGAGAGTACGTCATATGCAGAAATATACCATGATTTACAAGACAAGCTGAATGTCGGTCCCTCTCAGTATGATATGGAACTGAGATATCTATTCAACGAGCATTCATCCATTCCGATTCAACCTATGAATGTTACTTATGATACTGAAATGAATTATTTATTTGAATTGAACAAAATGTACACGATTCTTCTGTGTTTGACTTTAGTGAGGGAAAATGTCACTGAAGGTGAACACGAAAATTCGGAACGAATGAATGATAATGTCAATGATTTTTAGGTCACAATTTAGATAGCTCGTGAGAATGATAAGGTTATTCTCGAGGCAGTTGCTCTTTATCGTGATCTCGCTGTTACGTATAGAATTTTGTCGATAGTTCGTGATAAAAAGAATAAAAATAAATTTACAAATAAGGATTTGATTACTTTATCCCATTAGAGACATGAGCGGGGTGGGCGTTCAGGGGTTGGATTGAGTTGACCGTCCTCTAATTCTTCTTGTGTGGTTCTCGATGATGAAGATTCACACATTTAGCAACTATTTAAAATAAAGAAAGATTTATAGAAAGCTGTGTATTGGGTAACGTTCAAATACAACTTTGAGTTCAAAGTAAAAAAAAAAAAAAATCAAACAAGTCATTGTTGATGATTGTATGCTTCGGCGACAGTTGTCGTTGATGCTTGCGAGAGACTAAAATGGACACGAATGAGTTATTTGTGGTTCACAAGTATACATGAGAACATACTTATGAAGTGAATATTCGTTAAAATGATCACAAGCAAGCTTGAGTATGGTTTATTGGTCAACAGATAATGTACAAATATTAGGACACACGGATGATCTGTAGACTTTCGGACATTATTAACGATGTCAGTCGAGCGTACAGAGTGGTTATGAGCTACTAAAAGGTCTGGAAGGTCAAAAAATGCACGTTGGAAGATATAATGAGCTCGGCCAAAGAGAGCTATGCTAAATTGGCCATGTATTTCCATAATATGGGAAAAGCTAATCATGGCTTGACATTTTTTATTGAGACAAGGGCGAAAATTGTTTTAAGTTTTTCTTCACGAATCTTGGACAATGTATTCGGGGTTTTGAAATACGATGCGATTCATAATTTTAGTCGATAGTACAGCTCTGAAAGCTAGATACCAAGGCATGTTGATCATTGATACATATCAAAATGCCAACATCCAAATTTGCCTTCGGCATATGATAATAGCACAAATTGTTAAGTTTTCATCCACTAGTTCTTGCATTTTTATAATACATCGATGCCTAAATATTATAAGTACCTTTATATTCTCATTTATGTTGCAAATGGATGAATATGGTGGAATATATAAGAAAATAGCAAAAAGGGATCAAAATGGAAGCAAGTGAAAGTTCAGAGACCAAGTTGCAAATAAATCAAAGATGAAAGGGCGATGGAATGTTGATTCAAGGAAGCTATGGGTCAATTGTTTGCAATTGGAAGTCAAAATAATTGAAATATGACATAACAATTTCACAAATCAATTTTCAATGGCATAAGGATGTTCCGAGGCGCGAATTCTAGTTTCCTAATTTGAGTCAAATACATATGGAGACAAATCTTGTACACAATATATAAGCCCTAGAACTTGTCCAAAACAAGAGAACGCCCCCATATTCACTCCTCTCATTTTGGTGCTCAAGAAACTCCATGAATAACTAAAATCGAGATGAAGCTAGGAAGGAACTCTTTGGACTTGGTGATTTCACATCTATTATTTCATACATGTTGGTTTGTTGTTGTTAAACATTTCTAGTTTTTAGATTTTCATTCTTAAGAATTTACATTGAAATCGATTTAATATTTACAAGATTTTTCATGGATTCAATCATGTTTTTTCCATTGTTAAATTAAACTATTTGTTGAGTTTCAATTTCAATTACTTATTGTTGATATTGGTTTAACTTGTATCAAATCCTTTATAGATCTAGTCGTGCTCTTTCCATTGAATGATTGAAATAATTGTTGAATTTTAATCTTAATATAACTTTATTGACGGATTGATCACTTCTTTATGCTTGGTATGTATGGTCGATCTTTGATCTTATTCCAATAAAAATGTGCAAATGTGTTATAAGTTTAGATTCTAGGATTACAATTGTGAATCGAGTTATAAAAATGAATAATTGATGTGATTGACCTAATCCAATTGAGGGAATTCATTTTCAACGTGGGATTATCTAACAAAATAGGAAGTAAATCATTTTTGACATAAGTTCATGGTAAGTGTTGAGGAGTGTAATAGGTTCATGGTTAAAATAAGAAGTAAATTATTTTCGACATGGAATTATCTAACAAAAATGGAGATCAAACATTGGGTATGGTCACATTTTTCAGGACGTCAATATAACATAATGACGTCGAACAATGTGGAGTCTCTCAATGCTATTCAAGAAGGATCGAGAGTTACAAATTCTCGCAATGATTGAGAACATCTGTAATAAGCTGCATCAATGGTTTCATGACTGACGTCCGAAATCATAGAGTTGCATGAGTATATTAGCCCTAGTTCAAGAGGACAAACTCTTTAAGGCTCTAGAGGTTGCGAGAAAGTTGAATGTAGAGTTATTGGATGAGTTGCTTTTCTCCGTAAAATGTGCACGTAATAGGTAATACATGGTGGACTTGATTGATAACACATGCATTTGCAGTCGATTTTAATTGGATAGTTTTCCATGTGAACATTCAGTAGCGGTGAGTATCGAGACTTTGTAACAAGAACATTATATTCTTATTACACAGTCGAATCTTGTAGAGCATTGAATGTTGAGACTATATTTCCTGTACTGATTGAAGTCGAGTGGGAAGTTCCTGATCATATTTTTCAACTTAATACATTGTTGCCACTAGAAGTTGAACCACGTGGTGTTGGATGTCTATGTATGTCTAGAATGCAATTTACCAAAAAAATTTCTCGATCGCGTAGGTGCAGCAGGTGTAGAGCAATAGAGTATACTAGCCAATTTTATACAGGTTATATTTTCTAAATGGCAATTAAACCAGTCTGTGATGATGTCATTGTAAAATGAGTAGTATTTATATTTATTTTACAATATTTAGAATTATTTCGTAATGAAATAGACAATTATTTCATAATTAAAAACAAATTTAATGTATAATATTTACATAAATTTTACATTTACTGTTCATAATTAAAAAAATTCAAAGTACAATGTTTATATAAATTTTAAAATATTCACAATTATTCATAATTTAAAAAATAATTCAATATAAAATATTTACAGGTTATAATTAAATTCATATAAATCACACACTAATTTAT
Source organism: Olea europaea var. sylvestris (assembly GCF_002742605.1). Classification (NCBI taxonomy): domain Eukaryota; kingdom Viridiplantae; phylum Streptophyta; class Magnoliopsida; order Lamiales; family Oleaceae; genus Olea; species Olea europaea. The sequence continues at coordinate 19,515 of NW_019263675.1, read as the reverse complement.
TCTTCCAAATTTATATCCACGATTAGTTGATTCCATCTACCTTATGTGGT
>NW_019263675.1:11025-13424 GCF_002742605.1 Olea europaea var. sylvestris | reverse complement strand
TTTTTTTTTTACAATAATTCAATGCTAAAAGGAAACAATTTCAAAAATATTTTTAGAAAGGGTTCCATACATGTAACGACTATTGACGTGAATTTTTTTGGCAAAACATAAAAATTAATGTTGATGTTTTAGTTTTTATCTCAAACTGTAATCATCAAAATAGATTCGTTTGCATAGCTATCGACCTCGAAAGTTCATCAAATTTTATTGTAAAGTGGGAAACTCCTTATAATATGACATAGTCAAAAATTAGCTTCCGTCGACATCATATGAGGTATTAAAATATTTTTCAAAACCCAATAGCCACTCAGTTGAAAGTTAAACCGGTGTAATGATTCTGACTATATGCAAGAGGTCCACATGGGAGGTATCTGAATGCGAAAGAAGGGGATCTCCTCGACGGAGGTGATGCCCTCGACGGAGGAGATAGTCGATCAACAGGATCACGCTCTTATATAAATAAAATTAAAAATTATTAACTTAATTAATAATTGTTAACTCATACAAAATGGTAATCAATAAATTATATTCAATTCATATACCTAATCTCGCTCCAAGATGGAATCGGACAACTGGTCATCTTGAGTATCTAAAAAGACTAATTCACGTACAAGACCTCGACCTTCCTCATTTATCGACTGGGTCAAATCAGTTATGAATTCAAACTGACATATTGACATTTCAACTAGTTAATGATCATATAATGAGATTTTAAACTACATACAATATAAATCACAAATGTATAACACTCACATGAGGGTTTTCGAGGAGAGTCGATAACTATTTCGCTCGGGATGTTCGCAAATGATGCATCCGAGGACAGCGTATTTTCCCTCGCCTAATAAAGCGGATACCCAATAGGGGGACAATCTCATATACCTAGATCACCAACACATACAATTATTATATATAAATTAAGTATAAAAAATATTTTAACGCTGATTATGTTTAACATTTACTTGCACTTTGCCAGGGACAATGCATAGGCATCGTATTTATGCACAGACCCCTTGGACTTCGAGTGTGATTTGGTAAAGATGTGTACGGTGTCATCAAAATATCTTCAGTCTCATGGATAGTTATTGAAAGTATCATATCGTCGTCGATCTCCAAATGGAAGAGATCGATCAAAGTTTTTGTGTGATGACACTGCACTATGCTCTCAATGATGTAGACAAGTCTTAGTTGAAGTCTGTCTAACATCTGGTCGCACCCCCTAATTATGTCGCTCAGTTGTGACGGAAGCATCGTTCTTTGTCCCCAAAAATAAACGTCGTGTAGCATGTTGCTTCTCTGAGTATTGTCACGAGCTGCTTCATTACTTGTAATCTTTTGTCCGATCATCTAAGGAAAGTCGATCAAGGAGAAGTAGCAACCTTGCCCCTGAGGTCGAATTGGATCATTGATTGGCCTGAGCAGCTGACATAGTAGTGCATAGATGATCTTTTCGAAGTACTGCAACTTCCTCAACTGATACAGGGGCTAGAGGAAGAGCTGACGCAGAATAACTGTTTGTTAATCATTTGGCATCTCCAATACGGAAGTGAAAATGTCAAAGCTACTATTCCCTGATATCTGTCCCAACTCCATGTCTAGATGGTAATCCATCATACAAAAATACAAATGTTAAAATATTGTGTAAGAAGTAATGGAATAAAGTGTAATAACAGAAAATTAAGCGAACTAAATTATAACCGCTATACGTAAAACGTAGATTCATTTTAGATTGATACTAATAAAAAAATAAATGAATTATAGAAAAAAATAAAAAATTTATTATAAAGTTTTTTAATTAAAATTGAAGTAATTAAAATTAGAAATTAATATTCTTTAATTAAAATTGAAAAATTACGTTTTATCATAAAACGAAAATAATTAAAAAGAATTTTAAATCGAACTAAATTATATTTACAATATGAAGAGAAAAAGAAATTTTAAAAAAATTTAAAAAATATATATAACATAAACAAAAAAAATTAAACAAAAGAAAAACAAATGAGGAAAAGAGAAAAAATAAAGAAGAAAATGGAAGAAAATGAAAAAAGAAAAATAAAGACAAATAAAGGAGAAAAAAGAGAAAAAATTAAAGAAAAAGGAAAAAAAAAAGAAAAAAGAAAAGATAATGGAAAAAAAGGGGCCAAAAAGTCAGCCCAAATGAAGGTTGGGTCAACTGTTCGGCCTATTTAAAAGAAATCGATTGGTCCGTTTTTTTTCTTTTAGAAAAAGTTGATTTTGGGCCAACTATTAATAGTCGACAAGGCCGACTGTTTTCTCGTCGGAAATGGTGATTTCTTATCATTTTCGATGACTAAACAGCTATTTTTTTGTAAGAATCCATTATAAACCAATAATCTACCTAAATAATGAACAATAAACATTATAAATAACAATTTAAATCA
>NW_019263675.1:0-2293 GCF_002742605.1 Olea europaea var. sylvestris | reverse complement strand
AAAAAGAAGGACTTGGCTTACTTGATACCTACTTACCTCTGACTAGAATCGCTTTGATTAGGGTATTGATTGCAATTGCTGAATTGTATAACCTTGAAATTCATCAAATGGATGTGAAAATGACAATTTTGAATGGTAAGTTAGAAAAAGAAATATATACGGAGAAACCTAAAGGGTTCATTGTTCCTAACCCAGAAATGAAAGTTTGCAAACTCATTAAGTCCTTATATAGGTCAAAGCAAGCTCCAAAGTAGTGGCATCAAAAGTTTTACAAAATAATGTTGTAAAATGGTTTTAAAATTAACGAGTGTGACAAGTGGGTATACTTAAAACATACACAATGTCCTATGTAGTTGTGTGTCTATATTTTGATGACATGTTAATTATGGGTAATGTCTTGATATCATAATGAACACAAAGAAAATGTTAACGAAATATTTCTACATGAAGGATATGGGTATGGTAGATGTAATATTAATGATTAAGATCTCTAAAACATCTGATGAAATATTTTTTTTTCCAATCTCATTATGTTGAGAGTGTACTTAAAAGATTTCATGGAAATGAGGAAAGTCAAATGAAAACCTCTATTGATTTAAGTCTACACTTAGTCAAAACCAAGATGAACCAATGCCACGACTAAAGTATTTACAGTTATAGACAGTCTAATATATATTACAAACTATCCTCGACCAAATATAGCATATGCTGTGAATAAACTTAGTAGATTAACGAGTAATTCAAGCAATGACCATTGGAAGGCATTGAATAGGGTTCTTAGATATCTAAGGTATACATTAGACTTTGGATTATATTTTAGAAGACATCTAGTTGTATTGGAACGATAATATGATGCGAATTAGATACTGATACAAAGGATTTCAAGTCTACTAGTGGTTATGTTTTTACCATTAGTGGAGCTGGTGTGTCTTGGAAGTTTACAAAACAAACTTGTATAGCTCGATCAACGATGAAATCAGAGTTTATAGCTTTAGATAAAGCTCACTAAAAGCAAAACCACTTCGTAACTTTTTGAAGGACATTCCATGTTAACCTAAGTCGATACGTGTAATCAATATACATTATAACAATTAATCAGCTATTGGAAGGGTGCAAAATAGTATATATAATGGTCAACCTAGACACTTACGTCATAGACACAACACATTATGCAACTGATCTCAAATGATATTATTTCCATTGATTATGTGAAATCAAAGGAAAATATCACAAATCCGTTTATGAAAAGTTTACTAAGAGATCAAATATATTGCTTACTGGAAAAGAGTAAGATCAAAGTCAATTACATAAGAGTCTTTGTAATGGTAACCCAACATTGTTGACTGCAGATCCCAAAATCTTGGTTCAACAGGACAACTAAGTTATAAAAATTCCATGAATCACTTAGAAATAATTCCTACTCATTCATATGATAATCAAAATACTTTCTGTAGAATGCTAAAGATTAAGATATGTTTTTAATGATTCATATAACTTGATTGAGTTAAGTATGGTAAAATACTCTCAATAAGAGGTCATCTATGTAACTGTGAAGTGGGGCCACTTATATGAATTTTTTTTGTGGTTGAATTCTCTAAAACATTTATGAAACCCATGAGTGGTTCAGGACCAAAATGAATGCCATAGTAGGTTCAAAGCCAAAAGCTACCTCTCCTAATATAATATCTTTTTCTTGAAATCTCTACTAGTGTCTGCATTAGTAATTGAATATTTGGTAATTTCCATTCATGTGGGAGATCGTTAGAATTAGGGTTTAGGTTGATTTTGTATAAACTTTGGCCAAGTATTTGGATATATCTTGATAGATCGTTAAGTAAAGAATTGTAGTATATTTGAAATCTTATAAAAAAAATTTAGATGAATGAGAAATTGAGGTCAAAAGATATATGAAGAAAAATGAAAATTCAGCATATAAAACCATCGCTTGAACGGTTAAAAGTGGCATTGTGTTAACTATCAAATTAATGGGCCTCATTATGTATTTTGGAGCTCTTGAGTTAATGAGAGAATTTTGTAGGAAAATTAGGTCCAATCTTCGAATTACATCCGAGAAGATGAAATATCAAGTATTTGATTGTGACTTTAATTTTAAAAATGGTAATTAGCACATAACGTCCATACCTTCCATTATTATTGTGCAAGATATCCATGCCTTCTATAATTTTGTATTTTTACCTTTAATTACATATTTGATTGCGCAAAGCTTCATTTCCATCCATTTTTATCTAACTTCTCTGTTAAGTGACATTTATAATCAATATATATATATATA
>NW_019263674.1:11146-14565 GCF_002742605.1 Olea europaea var. sylvestris | reverse complement strand
GCTCAATTCTTCGTCCGCCGACTCTCCAAGCGTTCTAAATATACAAGTGCTCATTCTTTTGAAAAATAGCCAAAATCCCTCGTGCGTCACGACGAAGTTGTGAGTTCAATCGAAAACGGTCGTTACATTTCCAAAAAGTACTTATGGGCCTAAAACGGACACCGTGTGCAAAAGTTACGCTCAATTCTTCGTCCGCCGACTCTCCAAGCGTTCTAAATATACAAGCGCTCATTCTTTCGAAAAGTGGACAAAATCCGTCGTACGTCACGACGAAGTTGTGAGTTCAATCGAAACCGGTCGTTACATTTCCAAAAAGTCCTTATGGGCCTAAAACGGATACCGTGTGCAAAAGGTACGCTCAATTCTTCGTCCGCCGACTCTCCAAGCGTTCTAAATATACAAGCGCTCATTCTTTCGAAAAGTGGACAAAATCCGTCGTACGTCACGACGAAGTTGTGAGTTCAATCGAAACCGGTCGTTACATTTCCAAAAAGTCCTTATGGGCCTAAAACGGATACCGTGTGCAAAAGGTACGCTCAATTCTTCGTACGCTAACAATCCAAGCGTTCCAAATATGCAAGTGCTCATTCTTTCGAAAAATGGCCGAAATCCCTCTTGCGTCAAGATGAAGTGGTGTGTTTAATCCAATATAGTCGCTACATTTTCAAAAAGTTCTTGTGGACCCAAAACGGACACCGTGTGCAAAAGTTACGCTCAATTCTTCGTCCGCAGACGCTCCAAGCGTCCTAAATATGCAAGTGTTCATTCTTTCGAAAAATAGCCAAAATCCCTCGTACATCATCGTGAAGTTCTGTGTTCAATCCAAAACGATCGCTACATTTCCAAAAAGTACTTATGGGCCCAAAACGGACACCGTGTGCAAAAGTTACGCTAAATTCTTCGTACGCCGACAATCCAAGCGTTCCAAAAATGCTTGTGCTCATTCTTTTGAAAAATCGCCAAAATCCCTCGTACGTCACGACGAAGTTGTGAGTTCAATCCAAAACTGTCGCTACATTTCCAAAAAGTACTTATGGGCCTAAAACGGACACCGTGTGCAAAAGTTACGCTCAATTCTTCGTCCGCCGACTCTCCAAGCGTTCTACATATACAAGCGCACATTCTTTCGAAAAATAGCCAAAATCCCTCATACGTCACGATGAAGTTGTGAGTTCAATCCAAAACGGTCGCTACATTTCCAAAAAGTTCTTGTGGGCCCAAAACGGACACCGTGTGCAAAAGTTACGCTCAATTCTTCGTCCGCCGACTCTCCAAGCGTTCTACATATACAAGCGCACATTCTTTCGAAAAATAGCCAAAATCCCTCATACGTCACGATGAAGTTGTGAGTTCAATCCAAAACGGTCGCTACATTTCCAAAAAGTTCTTGTGGGCCCAAAACGGACACCGTGTGCAAAAGTTACGCTCAATTCTTTGTCCAAAGACTCTGCAAGCGTCCTAAATGTGCAAGTGCTCATTCTTTCAAAAAATGGCCAAAATGCCTCGTAAATCACGATGAAGTTGTGTATTCAATCCAAAACGATCGCTACATTTCTAAAAAGTACTTATGGGCCCAAAACGGACACCGTGCGCAAAAGTTACGCTCAATTATTCGTACGCCGACAATCCAAGCGTTCCAAATATGCAAGTGCTCATTCTTTCAAAAAATTGCCAAAATCCCTCGTACATCTCGACGAAGTGGTGAGTTCAATCCAAAACGGTCTCTACATTTCCAAAAAGTTCTTATGGGCTCAAAACGGTCACCGTGTGCAACAGTTACGCTCAATTCTTCGTCCGTCGACTCTCCAAGCGTTCTAAATATACTGGCGCTCATTCTTTTGAAAAATGGCCAAAATCCCTCATACGTCACGATGAGGTGGTGAGTTCAATCCAAAACGATCGTTACATTTCCAAAAAGTTCTTGTGGGCCCAAAATGGACACCGTGTGCAAAAGTTACGCTCAATTCTTCGTCCGCCGACACTCCAAGCATTCTAAATATGCAAGTGATCATTCTTTCGAAAAATGGCCAAAATACATCGTACGTCATGGTAAAGTTGTGTGTTCAATCCGAAATGGTCACTACATTTTCAAAAAGTACTTATGGGCCCAAAATGGCCACCGTGTGCAACAGTTACGCTCAATTATTCGTCCGGCGACTCTCCAAGCGTTCTAAATATTCAAGCGCTCATTCTTTTGAAAAATCGCCAAAATCCCTTGTACATCACGATGAAGTGGTGAGTTCAATCCAAAACGGCCGCTACATTTCCAAAAAGTTCTTATGGGCCCAAAACGGACACCGTGTGCAAAAGTTACGCTCAATTCTTCGTCCGGCGACTCTCCAAGCGTTCTAAATATACAAACGCTCATTCCTTCGAAAAATGGCCAAAATCACTTGTACGTCACGACGAAGTGGGGAGTTCAATCCAAAACGGTCGCTACATTTCCAAAAAGTTCTCGTGGGCTCAAAACGGACACCGTGTGCAAAAGTTACGCTCAATTCTTCGTCCGGCGACTCTCCAAGCGTTCTAAATATACAAACGCTCATTCCTTCGAAAAATGGCCAAAATCACTTGTACGTCACGACGAAGTGGGGAGTTCAATCCAAAACGGTCGCTACATTTCCAAAAAGTTCTCGTGGGCTCAAAACGGACACCGTGTGCAAAAGTTACGCTCAATTCTTCGTCCGGCGACTCTCCAAGCGTTCTAAATATACAAGCGCTCATTCTTTCGAAAAATAGCCAAAATCCCTCTTACGTCAACATGAAGTGGTGAGTTTAATCCAAAACCGTCGCTACATTTCCAAAAAGTTCTTGTGGGCCCGAAACGGACACCGTGTGGAAAAGTTACGCACAACTCTTTGTCCGCAGACTCTCCAAGCGTCCTAAATATGAAAGTTCTCATTCTTTCAAGAAATGGCCAAAATCCCTCGTACATCACGATGAAGTTGTGTCTTCAATCCAAAACGATCGCTACATTTCCAAAAAGTACTTATGGGCCCAAAACGGACACCTCGTGCAAAAGTTACGCTCAATTTTTCGTACGCCGACAATCCAAGCGTTCCAAATATGCAAGTGCTCATTCTTTCGAAAAATTGCCAAAATCCCTCGTACGTCATGACAAAGTGGTGAGTTCAATCCAAAACAGTCGCTACATTTCCAAAAAGTTCTTATGGGCCCAAAACGGTCACCGTGTGCAACAGTTACGCTCAATACTTCGTCCCCGACTCTCCAAGCGTTCTAAATATACAAACGCTCATTCTTATGAAAATGGCCAAAATCCCTCATACGTGACGACGAAGTTGTGAGTTCAATCCCAAACGGTCGCTACAATTCAAAAAAGTTCTTGTGGGCCCAAAACGGACACCGTGTGCAAAAGTTACGCTCAATTCTTCGTACGCCGACAATCCAAGCGTTCCAAA
>NW_019263674.1:10479-11084 GCF_002742605.1 Olea europaea var. sylvestris | reverse complement strand
CAAGCGTTCCAAAAATGCAAGTGCTCATTCTTTCGAAAAATGGCCAAAATCCCTCATACGTCTCGACGAGGTGGTGAGTTCAATCCAAAATGGTCGTTATATTTTCAAAAAGTTCTTGTGGGCCCAAAACGGACACCGTGTGCTAAAGTTACGCTCAATTCTTCGTCCGCCGACTCTCCAAGCGTTCTAAATATACAAGCGCTGAGTTCAATCCAAAACGGTCGCTACATTTCCAAAAAGTACTTATGGGCCCAAAACGGACACCGTGTGCAAAGGTTACTCTCAATTGTTCGTACGTCGACTATCCAAGCCGTCCAAACGTAAAATTGGTCATTCTTTCCAAAAATGGCCGAAATCCCTCTTACGTCAACATGAAGTGGTGAGTTTAATCCAAAACGGTCGCTACATTTCCAAAAAGTTCTTGTGGGCCCAAAACGGACACCGTGTACAAAAGTTACGCACAATTCTTCGTCCGCAGACTCTCCAAGCGTCCTAAATATGCAAGTTCTCATTCTTTCAAAAAATGCCTAAAATCCCTCGTACATCACGATGAAGTTGTGGGTTCAATCCAAAACGATCGCTACATTTCCAAAAAGTACTTATGG
>NW_019263674.1:1925-4230 GCF_002742605.1 Olea europaea var. sylvestris | reverse complement strand
CCTCGAAATCCCTCGTATGTCACGACGAAGTGGTGAGTTCAATCCAAAACGGTCGCTACATTTTCAAAAAGTTCTTATGGGCCCAAAACGGACACCGTGTGTAACAGTTACGCTCAATTCTTCGTCTGCCGACTCTCCAAGGTAACAGTTACGCTCAATTCTTCGTCTGCCGACTCTCCAAGCGTTCTAAATATACAAGCGCTCATTCTTTCAAAAATGGCCAAAATCCCTCGTACGTCACGATGAAGTGGTTAGTTCAACCCATAATGATGGTTACATTTCGAAAGAGTTCTTATGGGCCTAAATCGAACACCGTGTGCAAAAGTTACGCTCAATTCTTTGTCAGCCGACTCTCCAAGCGTTCTAAATATACAAGTGCTCATTCTTTCGAAAAAGGGCCAAAATCCCTCGTACGTCACGACGAAGTGGTTAGTTCAATCGAAAACGGTCGCTACATTTCCAAAAAGTACTTATGGGCCTAAAACGGACACCGTGTGCAAAAGTTACGCTCAATTCTTCGTACGCCGACAATCCAAGCGTTCCAAAAATGCAAGTGCTCATTCTTTCGAAAAATGGCCGAAATCCCTCATACGTCACGATGATGTTTTGAGTTCAATAAAAAATGGTCGCAACATTTCGAAAAAGTACTAATGGGCCCAGAACAGACACTGTGTGCAAAAGTTACGCTCAATTCTTCGTCCGTCGAATCTCCAAGCGTTCTAAATATGCAAGTGCTCATTCTTTCGAAAAATGGCCAAAATCCCTCGTACGTCATGATAAAGTTGTGTGCTCAATCCAAAACGGTCGCTACATTTTCAAAAAGTTCTTGTGGGCCCAAAATGGACACTGTGTGCAAAAGTTATGCTCAATTCTTCGTCCGTCGACTCTCCAAGCGTTCTAAATATGCAAGTGCTCATTCTTTCGAAAAATGGCCAAAATCCCTCGTACGTCACGATAAAGTTGTGTGTTCAATCCAAAACGGTCGCTACATTTCCAAAAAGTACTTATGGGCCTAAAACGGACACCGTGTGCAAAAGTTACGCTCAATTCTTTGTACGTCGACAATCCAAGTGTTCCAAAAATGCAAGCGCTCATTCTTTCGAAAAATGGCCGAAATCCCTCATACGACACGATGAAGTGATGTGTTCAATCCAAAATGGTCGCTACATTTCCAAAAAGTTCTTGTGGGCCCAAAACGAACACCATCTGCCAAAGTTACGCTCAATTCTTCGTCCGCAGACTCTCCAAGCGATCTAAATATGCAAGTGCTCATTCTTTTGAAAAATCACCAAAATCCCTCGTGCGTCACGATGAAGTGGTGAGTTCAACCCAAAATGGTCATTACATTTCCAAAAAGTTCTTGTGGGCCCAAAACGGACACCGTGTGCAAAAGTTATGCTCAATTCTTCGTACGCCGACAATCCAAGAGTTCCAAATATGCATGTGCTCATTCTTTTGAAAAATGGCCGAAGTCCCTCTTATGTCAAGATGAAGTGGTGAGTTCAATCCAAAACGGTTGCTACATTTCCAAAAAGTTCTTGTGGGCCCAAAATTGACATCGTGTACAAAAGTTACACTCAATTCTTCGTCCGCAGACTCTCCAAGCGTCCTAAATATGTAAGTGCTCATTCTTTCAAAAAATGGCCAGAATCCATCGTACATCACGATGAAGTTGTGTGTTCAATCCAAAACGATCGCTTCATTTCCAAAAAGTACTTACAGGCCCAAAACGGACACCGTGTGCAAAAGTTACGCCCAATTCTTCGTACGTTGACAATCCAATTGTTCCAAATATGCAAGTGCTCATTCTTTCGAAAAATTGCCAAAATCCCTCATACGTCACGACGAAGTGGTGAGTTCAATCCAAAACAGTCGCTACATTTTCAAAAAGTTCTTATGGGCCCAAAACGGACACCGTGTGTAACAGTTACGCTCAATTCTTTGTCCGCCGATTCTCCAAGCGTTCTAAATATACAAGTGCTCATTCTTTTGAAAAATGGCCAAAATCCCCCGTACGTCATGAAGAAGTGGTTAGTTCAACCCATAATGATGGTTACATTTCCAAAAAGTTCTTATGGGCCTAAATCGAACACCGTGTGCAAAAGTTACGCTCAATTTTTTGTCAGTCGACTCTCCAAGCGTTCTAAATATACAAGTGTTCATTCTTTCGAAAAAGGGCCAAAATCCCTCGTACGTCACGACGAAGTGGTTAGTTCAATCGAAAACGGTCGCTACATTTCCAAAAAGTACTTATGGGCCCAAAACGGACACCGTGCGCAAAAGTTACGCTCAATTCTTCGTACGC
>NW_019263674.1:0-1519 GCF_002742605.1 Olea europaea var. sylvestris | reverse complement strand
ATGGGCCCAAAACGGACACCGTGTGCAAAAGTTACGCCCAATTCTTCGTACGCCGACAATCCAATTGTTCCAAATATGCAAGTGCTCATTCTTTTGAAAAATTGCCGAAATCCCTCTTACGTCACGACGAAGTGGTGAATTCAATCCAAAACGCTCGCTTCATTTTCAAAAAGTTCTTATGGGCCCAAAACGGACACCGTGTGCAAAAGTTACGCTCAATTCTTCGTCCCCCGACTCTTCAAGCGTTCTAAATATACAAGTGCTCATTCTTTCCAAAAATCGCCAAAATCCTTCGTACGTCATGACGAAGTGGTGAGTTCAATCCAAAACGGCCGCTACATTTCCAAAAAGTTCTTATGGGCCCAAAACGGACACGGTGTGCAAAAGTTACGCTCAATTCTTCGTCCGTCGACTCTCCAAGCGTTCTAAATCTACAAACGCTCAATCTTTCGAAAAATGGCCAAAATCCCTCGTACGTCATGATGAAGTAATCAGTTCAATCCAAAACGGTCGCTACATTTCCAAAAAGTACTTATGGGTCAAAAACGGACACCGTGCGCAAAAGTTATGCTCAATTCTTCGTACGCCGACAATCCAAGCGTTCCAAATATGCATGTGCTCATTCTTTCGAAAAATTGCCAAAATCCCTCGTACGTCACGACGAAGTGGTGAGTTCAATCCAAAACGGTCGCTACATTTTCAAAAAGTTCTTATGGGCCCAAAACGGACACCGTGTGTAACAGTTACGCTCAATTCTTCGTCTGCCGACTCTCCAAGCGTTCTAATTATACAAGTACTCATTCTTTTGAAAAATGGCCAAAATCCCTCGTAGGTCACGACGAAGTGGTTAGTTCAACCCATTATGATGGTTACATTTCCAAAGAGTTCTTATGGGCCTAAATCGAACACCGTGTGCAAAAGTTACGCTCAATTCTTTGTCAGCCGACTCTCCAAGTGTTCTAAATATACAAGTGCTCATTCTTTCGAAAAAGGGCCAAAATCCCTCGTACGTCACGACGAAGTGGTTAGTTCAATCGAAAACGGTCGCTACATTTCCAAAAAGTACTTATGGGACCAAAACGGACACCGTGCGCAAAAGTTACGCTCAATTCTTCGTACGCCGACCATCCAAGTGTTCCAAAAATGCAAGTGCTCATTCTTTCAAAAAATGGCCAAAATCCCTCATACGTCACGACGAGGTGGTGACTTCAATCCAAAACGGTCGCTACATTTTCAAAAAGTTCTTGTGGGCCTAAAATGGACACTGTGTGCAAAAGTTACGCTCAATTCTTCGTCCGTCGAGTCTCCAAGCGTTCTAAATATGCAAGTGCTCATTCTTTCGAAAAATGGCCAAATTCCCTCGTAGTCACGATAAAGTTGTGTGTTCAATCCAAAACGGTCGCTACATTTCCAAATAGTACTTATGGGTCAAAAAGGGACACCGTGTGCAAAAGTTATGCTCAATTCTTCGTACGCCGACAATCCAAGCGTTCCAAATATGCATGTGCTCATTCTTTCG
>NW_019263673.1:11281-14570 GCF_002742605.1 Olea europaea var. sylvestris | reverse complement strand
AGCAATAATTTCAATGTCTAAACATGCTTGCTTGACACCAAAATAGACATTCGTTTGTGGTCCTTAATAATGATTCCTTTTTCTCGTCATCCTCTTCATACAAAGGATAAGAGTATACGTAATCTCAGTTTCGGGTTATTATGGACCATATTCTCAAATATAACCATTCACGTTTCTTGATAAATTCTATATAATCTATACTCACTTTTTGTTCTCTTTTTATCACATTTATGTTCTTTTATTTCAATGTTTTTTCTTGCAAACAAGAGACGTAATTACATATTTAGATTAACGATTAGAATATAAAAATTCAGTTGGAATACATGACTTTACATTTATGTAATCACTGGCATTGTATTTTGTGAAAATTTTGGTATAGAAATTGATACACTTTTCTCAAGAGGATTTTATCTGAGGACACACTTCTACTGATCAATGTTCCACATATATGTCTATTGCATATGTTAACATGATAAAGATATTCGCATTTACTAATTAACAGGTGAGAACTTTTAACTCTAATGAAATCTATTTTCTGTCAGTATGAAATTATATTCCGATAAATCAGGGAAAGATGGAAGATAATTATTCCTTTAAAGTTCGCGTCCACTGAGTAGAAATATAAAGTCTGTTTGTTTTGGATTAAAATTCAATTAGAATCTCATTTCAAAGTCAACATTAAATTTTAACCATATATTTCATGGGATCCACAACTTTTCAACCAAATATTTCTAAAGCTTCTATAAAAAATCTAATTTTAATCTCCATCAAACACTCTCATAGACTCATTTTCTCTCCATTTTCTTTTGCTTTGTTTCATTATTTTGTTCTGTTTAGGATAGATTCATCTCTATAGATGCTATTGTTGCTATTTTTGCAGTGGAAAAGAGAATGAGTTTGGGCAGGAAGGTGATTACATGCTATCCAATCCATATCACTTGGTAATTGCTTTTACTTTGTGATTATTTTTGCCTTTTACAAGTGTATGATGATATCATGATTACTTGTGCACAATATTTGGTGATAACATCTGCTTTCTTTAATGCAAACACATCTGGTACTTAAGGATGTCCATGTAAATTTCGACGCTTAATCATCTCTGTTTTCTTTTCCTTCATTCAAGTCATCAAGTGGCACCGTGTTACACTAGGATTTTCTATCTACCAGCATATGCCCTAAATCCATTCATGATCGTCGATCTATTATTCATTGCTGTACTAGTTTGGGAACTGATGGATCAGTGAGGCAATTCCACTTTTTTAAGTGGCCTTTATTTGGGATTAAGTTTCATGCTAATTGAATATGGTAAGTGTATTTCAACCTGAATACCCTGCCAAAATGTTTGGCAAGTTTTATGACAAATTGTGATATTGATGTTTGATAGAAAACTTGAGCATTTGATGATCTCCCCGGAGTCGTAAATTATTCCAACCATAACTAAGAGCATCTGCAAGAGAATCTTTAAACATGAGATGCTTTTTATTTTAAACAGTCAATATTTGAAATCATGCTTCAAGAGACTTTTTAAATTAACATATTAATTTAGAGAATGGGTTTAGCTCTCCAAACTCACTCTCTATAATTAAATGTATTCAAAGTGTTTCAATTTTCAATGTAGGAAAGTAATAAAATAATCTAGAGTAAAGTTAATTAAAATAAAAGATAGAGAAAAATAATAAATAGATTTTGGGAATAGTAAAATTAAGTGTTAAATATAAAAGCTTGTTAGAGTACATCAAAACTTTAACTTTCTAAATTTATATATGCTCTTCAAATGGTAGAATATGTTCTTTAAAAATAGAGTCTCTTGGAGATACTCTAATGAGCTAATTTCTATTTTGTTTTGTAATGTTTATGGCATTTTGAAAACTGCCTCCATCCCGTATTTATTACTACACTCGGCATGCTTAAATAATCCTTGAATTTACTTCATTTCAAAGGTGAAGCTGTTTTTATCTTACCAATTAATGTTGTGTTCCCTGAAAAGACAAATTTGAAATCAAAGCGGTCATCATTCCCACAATTATTGAAATATTGTTCTAAGATAAGGGCAAAGAGGTAAATATACAATTCAAATGTCAAAATCAAGAATTTTGGGGAAGAGGGATGACTATGTCATTTTAATTATTTTAGTATCACAGTTTTTGTATCTGTTTTTGATATATATAATGAATAATCAAGTCATTAAAAATTTTAAGTTAATTCATATATACTTGAAAAACAACACAAAGACTTGTAGAAACAAATGCACGTGCTCTGGCTCTAGTCTCATCGTTTTAAGTAGTTGTTTCCATTAATTGTCTGGAGTGTAGATATAAATATTACAGAGACGAAAGTTGATATGATTTTCTTATCTCTGTCCAAAATTAATTATTACAAGGCTTCCTTGGAAAAGAAGTTTTTACTTTAGGGATTATAATTCTGGGTTGTGCTTGGTGTACATAAAAAATGTACATAGGGTTGTCCACACCCCTCACATGAGGTGGGACTTGCATGAGGTGGGCCCACCCCATGTGAGGGCTGTGGACACCCCTATGTACATTTTTTATATACACCAAGACTTATTTTATAATTCTAGTTCTGAGTATTTCTGATTTTACATGCGTTGGACCAAGTTCATGCTAGGTTAAATTTGTCTCTTAGTGGGACATTTAAGACACTCGTAAACAAGTGAGTTACTAAAGGATTCGGAGTTCAATCTGATGTGTCTAAAATATTTCATTTTTGTGCAGCTTGGAGTTTTCTCTTCACAGGTTTTTCAGGAGTCTCCTCGAGAGAAGATATGGAAGAGGAAACACTGTAATTTTGTGTACATAATAAGTTGAAATTTTTTAGACTCCCATTTGAAGTTGCTAATAATTATTCCATTGCAGCTCCCATATATGAAATGGAGAAACATTGCAATATTGAAATTGCTGCACAGATCTCTCGTGTCTCCTCCATGCACCATGGTACTTGAGCTTTATAAAGCATGTGAAATGCTCCATTTTTCAGCTGTTTCTATTCTCAATCAAAGGAGTTAGCCTGTCTTAAAAATCATCTTTTTCTCGCTTCTTACTCGTTTGTCCTACATCACGTTAAAAGACTTCCTTATCAGGAATATAGCCTGCCTTTAAAATAACTTTGCTCATTTAGATGAATATTTCTCGTAGAAGCTGGTACAAATATGCTTGACAATTCAGAAGTTTTGTGAGTTCTTGGTTCTACATGTCTAATTGTTCCTACTACTCTTACTCCTGTGGAAGTGTTTTTACTCAAAGAAATACAAGAGAGAGAGAGAGAGAGAGAG
>NW_019263673.1:0-1686 GCF_002742605.1 Olea europaea var. sylvestris | reverse complement strand
GGCTGTGTTTTCTTAGTGTGTAGATAGCATACGTAATGAGAAATTCTTCACAAGATGAAGGTCAAATCTTTTGTGAACTTCATTTTTGCTCGATTGTTTTGCATAAATATGTAATATGATGGATTTTAGAGGGATGTCCTGTTTATTTATTCATGTTTAATTGTAAATTATGATATGCAGTGTGGGGGTCAGGGGTTAGGGTTGAAGATGGAGGTGTTCTCTTGATGTAGATAACATATGATTAATCTAGAGATACTGGCTTCGTTATATCATTGAAACCATGGAGGGTGAGAATAAAATTTAGTTATTACTAAAATTATTGAATTAAATATTATATTTAATGAACTAAAATATTGCATTTATTAACAAATTAAGAAAAAGACATTAAACTGAATACCACGATTAAAATTACATTGAACGCACAAAAAAAGTTGCATATAATAAAAAATTAAAATCACACTAGTTTTGTATTCAATACCTATTACTTATACTTGATTAGAATTTACAAATAATTATTAATTAAAAGTAATAATCATATTAAAATAAATTTAAATTATTAAATAATATAAGGATAAAAAAATGGATGTACAAGGAGTTACAATTTGTTGTAATATAAAATGAAGGGCAAAACACAAATAATGAATTACAACAATTTGGTGAACCATTGGAGATGCCCTAAGAATAGATTGAAAAAACTGTTTTTGCCTTGTGTTTTCATTCAAACATTTATGTCAAAGGGTCTGAGTTTTTATAATTCATCCGTTGGACTTAGGCAAGCAGTCTGCTTAATGTAAGGGTTGCAAGTGTCTTATGTAGGGTTATTGTGATGTTTGTTTACGGGTTACTTGCTACATTTTTCCAATTAACTTAACTGTTGTTATTATTCAGGAAAAAGCATGTTTTTCCACTCCAGTCACGCCTGAAGCAGGAAAAGGCAAAAGTAAATTCTCAAAGAACATTACTCATGGCTTCTATCTTGAGAAAGGAAAATCAAATCATGCTATGGAAGATTGTTTAGTTTCAGAATTCAAGAAATTAGACGACCATGAGTTGGGTTTATTTGCTATCTTTGATGGGCATATGGGGCGTGATGTTGCAAAATACTTGCAAGGGAACCTCTTCAACAATATTCTGAAGCAGGTAATTTTATTATTTCTTCTGTTCGACAATGATTTGTTCTTTATATTTCTGATCTTGATTTACTCCCGGATTAACATTTCTTTATTTAAGCAGCATGACTTTTGGACTGACACAGAGAAGGCACTAAGGAGAGCTTATAAGACAACAGATAATGAAATATTAGAGCAATCATTTCACTTGGGGAAAGGAGGGTCGACTGCTGTTACTGCAGTATTGATGGATGGGCACAAGTTGGTAGTTGCAAACGTGGGGGACTCTCGGGCCATCATATGTAAGAAGGGTGTTGCATATCAAATATCAGTTGACCATGAACCAGGCAAAGAAAAGTCGACGATTGAGAAAAAGGGTGGCTTTGTATCAAACATTCCAGGTATTCGAAATACTGGTTGTGAAAGTTGGATGGTATTGACTTGACATAATTAATGGTGATCTCTAATGCTTAGACTCTTCGAAATAGTCGGAGTACTGGTGTCGGACACGACACATGGGTATGGAATATATGTTGGATCCTCGAAATTTCAGTCGGACACTTCGTTGTTTTTTCTT
>NW_019263672.1:0-14575 GCF_002742605.1 Olea europaea var. sylvestris | reverse complement strand
GAGACCCCAAATTTTTATATGTGGTACATATATGAATGATTTAGTCCCTGTAAAAATTTCATAAATTTTAATAGACATTTGCTGGGCTAAAGATATTTTTTTTCCGCTGTCGTTAAATCTGTAACTTTTGATTTGTCTTCAAATCTTTTACAAAATCAAATTTTGCTACATTTGCCTAAGTTATATGGATAACTACCTTCCATTATATTTTTTATATTTAAAAAAAAAATTGGATTTATAAAATACTTTGGCTAGCGTCAAAGGGGTCGAACCAAAGAAAGAAATGAATATTATTTTAATGCTTCGGTTTTCGAGAATTCGGGGCGTTACAGTGTTCATGTGGCAAGGTTCTTACCGATTGAACTTTGCTATTCGTACATTGTTTTTTGACACGTTGTTTGACACTTGTATTGTTGTCGATTCTCAATTAGATGAGAAAACTATTTGAAATTTAAACTGTCCAACAAGATAATCTCAGGTGGCTAGGTGTAAACAAAAGTGTACACCATAGTGTACATGTCGCAAGGTTCTTACCAATTAAACTTTACTATTTGCACACTGATTTTTAACACGCTATTTGACACTTGGATCATTTTCAAGTGTCAATTGGAAGGGAAAACTGCTTGAAATTTAAACTGGCCAGCAGAAAAAATGTCGCGTGGCAAAGTGTAAACTAAGGTGTACACGATATTGTACATGATGCAAGGTTCCGTCCAATTGAACTTTGCTATTTGTGCACTAATTTTTGACTCGTTGTTTGACACTTGCATTTTTGTCAATTGTCAATTGGATGGGAAAACTATTTGAAATTTATACTGTCCAATAGGGTAATGTCACGTGGAAAAGTATAAACTAAAGTGTACACCATAGTGTACATGTAGAAAGGTCCTTCCCGATTGAACTTTGCTATTTGTATACTGATTTTTGACTTGTTGTTTGACACTTTCGTTATGGTCAAGTGTCAATTGGATGGAAAAGCTTTTTGAAATTTAAATTGTCCTGTAGGATAATGACACGTGGCAACTTGTAAACTAAAGTGTACATGTAGCAAGGCTCTTACCGATTGAACTTTGCTATTTGTACACTGATTTTGTTACCCGTTGTTTAACACTTACATTGTTGTCAAGTGACAAGTGGATGAAAAAACTGTTTGAAATTTAAACTGTCCAACAAGGTAATGTCACGTGGCAAAGTGTAAACCAAATTATACACTATAGTGTACATGTGGCAATGTTCTTACCGTTTAAACTTTACTATTTGTACATAGATTTTCGACACGTTGTTTGACACTTGTATTGTAGTCAAGCGTCAATTGGATGGGAAAACTGTTTGAAATTTAAACTTTCCAACCGGGTAATGTCAAGTGGCAACGTGTAAACTAAAGTGTACACCATAATGTACATTTAGCACAATCCCTACCAATTGAATTTTGCTATTTGTACACGGATTTTTGACACGTTGTTTGACACTTGCATTGTCGTCAAGCGTCAATTGGAAGCGAAAGTGGTTTGAAATTTAAACTATCCAACAGGGTAATATCACGTGGCAAAGTGTAAAATAAAGTGCATACAATAATGTACTTGTAGCAGGGTCCTTACCGATTAAACTTTCCTATTTGTACACTGATTTTTGACACGTTGTTTGACACTTTCATTGTTCTCAAGTGTCAATTGAATGGAAAAACTATTTGAAATTTAAACTATCCGATAGGGTAATGACACATGGCAAAGTGTAAACTAAAGTGAACTCCATAGTGTACATCTAGCAATGTTCTTACCAATTGAACTTTGCTGTTTGTACACTGAGTTGGGACATATTGTTTAACACTTGCATTGTAGTCAAGTGTCAATTGGATGGGAAAACTATTTGAAATTTAAAGTGTCCAATAGGGTAATGTCGCGTGGTAAAGTATACACCATTGAGTGCATGTAGCAAGGTCCTTACCGATTGAACTTTGCTATTTGAACACTGATTTTTGACATGTTGTTTAACACTTGTGTTGTTGTTAAGTATCAAACGGCTGGGAAAACTTTTGAAATTTAAACTGTCCAATAGGACAATGACACGTGGTAAAGTGTAAACAAAAGCGTACGCCATAGTGTACGTGTAGCAAGGTTCTTACCGATTGAACTTTGCTATTTGTACACTGATTTTTGACACGTTGTTTGACACTCGTATTGTTGTCAAGTGTCAAATTGGATGGGAATACTATTTAAAATTTAAATTGTCCAACAGGGTAATGTCACGTGAAAAGTGTAAACTAAAGTGTACACCATGGTGTACATTTAGCAAAGTTCTCACTGATTGAACTTTACTATTTGTAAATTGATTTTTGACACGTTGTTTGACACTTACATTGTTGTCATGTGTCAATTGGAAGGGAAAACTGTTTGAAAATTAAACTGTCCAGCAGGGTAATGTCACGTGGCAAGGTGCAAATTAATGTGTACATGTGGCAAGGTCCTTACTGATTGAACTCGCTATTTGTGCACATATTTTCGACACATTATTTGACACTTGTATTGTTGTCAAGCTTCAATTGGATGGAGAAACTATTCGAAATTTAAATTGTCCAGGGTAATGTCATGTGGTAAAGTGTGTACACCATAGTGTACATGTAGCAAGGTTCTTACCGATTGAACTTCGATATTTGTACACTGATTTTCGACAAGTTGTTTGACACTTGCATTGTTGTCAAGTGTCAATTGGATGGGAAAATTGTTTGAAATTTAAACTGTCCAACTAGGAAATGTCACGTGAAAAAGTCAAAACTCAAGCGTACACCATAGTATATATATAGCAAGGTTCTTATCGATTGAACTTTGCTATTCATACACTGATTTTGGACACGCTGTTTGACACTTGCATTGTAGTTAAGTGTAAATTTGATGGAAAAATTGTTTGAAATTTAAACTGTCCAATAGGTTAATGTCACGTGGCAAAGTGTACACAATAGTGTACATGTAGCAAGGTCCTTGCTGATTGAACTTTGCTATTTGTACACAGATTTTTGACTCGATTTTGACACTTGCATTGTTGTCAAGTGTCAATTGGATGGAAAAACTGTTTGAAATTTAAATTGTCCAACAGGGTAATGGCCATGGCGAAGTGTAGGCAAAAGTGTACACCATAGTGTACATGTAGCAAGGTTCTTACTGATTTAACTTTGCTATTTGTACACTGATTTTTGACACGTTGTTTGACACTTGCATTGTTGTCATGTTTTAATTGGATGGGAAAACTCTTTGAAATTTAAACTATCCAACAGGCTAATGTCACGTGAAAAGTGTAAACTAAAGTGTACACCATGGTGTACATTTAGCAAGATTCTCACCGATTGAACTCTACTATTTGTGCACTTATTTTTGAATGTTGTTTGACACTTGCATTGTTGGCAAGTTTTAATTGGATGGGAAAACTCTTTGAAATTTAAACTATTTAAGAGGATAATGTCACGTGGCAAAGTGTAAACTAAAGTGTACACCATGGTGTACATGTAGCAATGTTCTTAGTGATTGAACTTTGCTATTTGTACACTTATGTTTGACACGTTGTTTGACACTTGCATTGTTGTCAAGTGTCAATTGGATGGAAAAACTATTTGAAATTTTAACTATCAAAAAGGGTAATGTCACATGGCAATGTTTAAACTAAAGTGTACACCATAGTGTACATGTAGCAATGTTCTTATCGATTTAACTTTGCTATTTGTACATTGATTTTTGACACGTTGTTTGACATATGCATTATTGTCAAGTGTTGAATGGATGGGAAAACTAGTTGAAATTTAAAATGTCCAATAGGGTAATGACACGTGGTAAAGTGTAAACTAAAGTGTACACCATAGTGTACAAGTCGGAAGGTTCTTACTGATTGAATTTTGCTATTTGTACACTGATTTTTAACGTGTTATTTGACACATGCATTGTTGTCAAGTGTCAATTGAATAGAAAAATTGTTTGAAATTTTAACTATCCAACACGATAATATCACGTGGCAAGGTGTAGACAAAAGTGTACACCATAGTGTACATGTCGCAAGGTTCCTATCGATTGAACTTTACTATTTGTAGATTGATTTTTGACACGTTGATTGACACTTGCATTGTTGTCAAGAGTCAATTGGAAGGAAAAATTGTATGAAATTTAAACTGTCCAACAGGGTAATGTCACGTCGCAAGGTGTAAACTAAAGTGTACACTTAGCAAGGTCCTTACCGAATGAGCTCGCTATTTGTACACAGATTTTCGACACGTTATTTGACACTTGTATTGTTGTCAAGTATCAATTGGATGGAAAAACTGTTTGAAATTTAAACTGTCCAACAGGGTAATGTCACGTGGCAAAGTGTAAACTAAAGTGCGTACACCATAGTGTTCATGTAGCAAGGTTCTTACCGATTGAACTTTGCTATTTGTACACTGATTTTTGACACGTTGTTTGACTTTTGCATTGTTGTCAAGTGTTAAATGGATGGGAAAACTATTTGAAATTTAAACTGTCCAATAGGGAAATGTCATGTGGAAAAGTGTAAACTGAAGTGTACACCATAGTGTATATATAGCAAGGTTCTTACCGATTAAACTTTGCTATTCATACACTGATTTTGGACATGTTGTTTGACACTTGCATTGTAGTTAAGTGTCAATATGACAAAAAAAACTATTAGAAATTTAAACTGACTAATAGGTGAATGTCACGCGGCAAAGTGTACACCATAGTGTATATGTTACGAGGTTCGTACCGATTGAACTTTACTATTTGTACACTGATTTTCGACACGTTGTTTGGCACTTGCATTGTTGTCAAGTGTCAAATGGATGGAAAATTGTTTGAAATTTAAACTGTCCAATAAGGTAATATCACGTGGAAAAGTGAAAACTATATTGTACACCATAGTGTATATATAGAAAGGTTCTTATCGATTGAACTTTGCTATTTATACACTAATTTTGGACACGTTTTTTGACACTTGCATTGTTGTCAAGTGTCAATTGGATGGAAAAACTGGTTGAAATTTAAATTGTCCAATAGGGTAATGACACGTGGCAAAGTGTAAACTAAAGTGTACGCCATAGTGTACTAGTAGGAAGGTTCTTACCGATTGAACTTTGCTATTTGTACACTAATTTTTGACACTTGCATTGTTATCAAGTGTCAATTAGATTGGAAAACTGTCTGAAATTTAAACTGTCCAATAGGGTAGTGTCACATGGCAAAGTGTAAACTAAAGTGTACACCATAGTGTAAATGTAGAAGATTCTTACCGATTGAACTTTGCTATTTGTACATTGATTTCTGACACGTTGTTTGACACTTGTATTGTTGTCAAGTGTCAATTGGATGGGAAAACTATTTGAAATTCGAACTGACCAATCGGGTATTGTCATGTGGCAAGGTGTAAACTAAAGTGTAAACCATAGTGTACATGTAGCCGAGTTCTTATCGATTGAACTTAACTACTTGTAGACTGAATTTTGACACATTGTTTGACAATTGCATTGTTGTCAAGTGTCAATTGGATATGAAAACTGTTTAAAATTTAAACTGTCCAGCTGCGTAATGTCACGTGGCAAATTGTAAACTATAGTATATACACCTTAGTGTACATGTCGCAAGGCTCTTACCGATTGAACTTTGCTATTTGTACACTGATTTTTGACACGTTGTTTGACACTTGTATTGTTGTCAAGTATCAATTGGATGGAAAAACTGTTGGAAATTTAAACTGTCTAATAAGGAAATGTCACGTGGAAAAGTGTAAACTAAAGTGTACACCATAGTGTATATATAGCAAGGTTTTCACTGATTGAACTTTGCTATTCATACACAGATTTTGGACACGTTGTTTGACACTTGTATTGTAGTCAAGTGTCAATTTGATGGAAAAACTGTTTCAAATTTAAACTATCCAACAGGTTAATGTCACATGGCAAGGTGTACACCATAATGTACATATAGCAAGGTCCTTACCGATTGAACTTTGCTATTTGTACACTAATTATTGTCAAGTGTCAATCAGAAGGGAAAATTGTTGGAAATTTAAATTGTCCAATATGGTAATGTCCCGTGGCAAAGGGTAAACTAAAGTGTACACAATTGTGTACATGTAGCAAGGTTCTTACCAGTTGAACTTTACTATTTCTACACTGATGTTTGACAAGTTGTTTGACAGTTGCATTTTTGTCAATTGTCAATTGGATGGAAAAACTGTTTGAAATTTATACTGTCCAACAGGGCAATGTCATGTGGTAAAGTGTAAACTAAAGTGTACGTGTAGCAAGGTCCATACCGATTGAACTTTGCTATTTGTCCAACAGGGTCATGACACTTGGCAAAGTGTAAACTAAAGTGTACACCATAATGTACAAGTCAGAAGGTTTTTACCGATTGAACTTTGCTATTTGCACACTGATTTTTGACAGGTTGTTTGATACTTGCATTTTTGTCAAGTGTTAATTGGGTGGGAAAACGGTCTGAAATTTATACTGTACAACAGGGTAATGTCTCAAGGCAAAGTGTAAACTAAAGTATATACCATAGTGTAAATGTAGCAAGATTCTTACTGATTGAACTTTGCTATTTGTACATTGATTTTTGACATGCTATTCGACACTCGCATTGTTGTCAAGTGTCAAGTGGATGGGAAAACTGTTTGAAATTTAAATTGTCCAACAGGGTAACGTCAAGTGGCAGAGTGTAAACTAAAGTGTACATGTGGCAATTTTCTCACCGTTTGAGCTTTGCTATTTGTACACAGATTTTTGACACGTTATTTGATACTTGTATTATTGTCAAGTCTCAATTGGATGGGAAAACTATTTGAAATTTAAACTTTCCAACAGGGTAATGTCACGTGGCAAAGTGTAAAATAAAGTGTACAACAAAGTGTACTTGTAGCATGATCCCTATCGATTGAACTTTGCTATTTGTACACTGATTTTTGACACGTTGTTTGACACTTGCATTGTTGTCAAGTGTCAATTGGATGGAAAAAGGGTTTGAAATTTAAACTGTCCAACAGGGTACTAACATGTGGCAAAGTGTAGACTAAAGTGTACACTATAGTGTACATGTTGTAAGGTCATTTTCAACTGAACTTTGCTATTCATACACTGATTTTTGACACGTTGTTGGACACTTGAATTGATCTCTAGTGTCAATTGGATGGAAGAACTATTTGAAATTTAAACTGTCCAAAGGGTAATGACACGTGACAAAGTGTAAACTAAAATATAAACCATAGTGTAAATCTATCAAGGTTCTTACCGATTGAACTTCGCTATTTGTACATTGATTTTAGACACGTTGTTTCACACTTTCATTATAGTCAAGTGTCAATTGGATGGAAAAACTGTTTGAAATTTAAACTTTCAACAGTGTAATGTCACATGGCAAAGTATAAACTAAAGTGTACACCATCTTGTACATGTGGGAAGGTCCTTACAGATTGAACTTTGCTATTTGTACACTGATTTTTGACGCGTTGTTTGACACTTGCATTGTTGTCAAGTGTCAAGTGGATGGGAAAAATATTTGAAGTTTAAACTGTCCAACAGGGAATTTCACATGGCAAAGTGTAAACAAAAGTGTACACTTAAGTGTACATGCAGCAATGTCCTTACCGTTTGAACTTTGCTATTTGTACCAATATTTTCGACACGTTGTTTGACACTTTTATTGTTTTCAAGTGTCAATTAGATGGGAAAACTATTGGGAATTTAAACATTCCAATAGGGTAACATCACGTGGAAACGTGTTAATTAAAGTGCACACCATAGTGTACATGTAGCACGATCCCTACCGATTGAACATTGCTAGTTGTACACTGATTTTTGACACATTGTTTGACACTTGCATTGTTGTCAATCATCAATTGGAAGCGAAAAGAGTTTGAAATTTAAGCTATCCAACAGGGTAATGTCATGTAGTAAAGGGTAAAATAAAGTACACACCATAGTGTACATGTAACAAGGTTCTTATCGATTAAACGTTGCTATTTTTACACTGATTTTTGACACGTTGTTTGACACTTGCATTGTTGTCAAGTGTCAATTGGATGAGAAAACTATTTGAAATTTAAACTGTCCAATAGGGTAATGTAACGTGGAAAAGGGCAAGCTAAAGTGTACACCATAGTGTACATATAGCAATGTTCTTACTGATTGAACTTTGCTATTTGTACATTGATTTTGGACACATTGTTTGACACTTGCATTGTTGTCAAGTGCCAATTGGATGGGAAAACTATTTGAAATTTAAGCTGTCCAGTAGGGTAATGTCATGTGGCTAAGTGTAAACTGAAGTGCATACCATACTGTACATGTCGCAAGGTTCTTACCAATTGAACTTTGCTGTTTGTACACTGCTTTTTGAACGTTGTTTGACACTTGCATTGTTGTCAAGTGTCAATTGGATGGGAAAACTGTTTGAAATTGAAACTATCCAATAGGGTAATGTCACGTGGCAAAGTGTAAACTAAAGTGTACACCATAGGGTACATGTAGCAAGGTTCTTACCGATTGAGCTTTACTACTTGTAGACTGATTTTTGACACGTTCTTTGACAATTGCATTGTTGTCAAGTGTCAATTAGAGGGGAAAACAGTTCAAAATTTAAACTGTCTATCGGGGTAATGACACGTGGAAAAGTGTAAACAAAAGTGTATACACCATTTGGTACATGTGGCAAACTTCTTTCAGATCGAACTTTGCTATTTGTACAATGTTTTTTGACACGTTGTTTAACACTTGTATTGTTGTCAAGTGTCAATTGCATGGGGAAACTATTTGAAAAGTAAACTATCCTATAGGGTAATGTCACTTGACAAAGTGTAAATTAAAGTGTACACCATAGTGTACATGTAACAAGGTTCTTGTGAATTGAACTTCGCTATTTGCACACTGATTTTGGACACGTTGTTTCGAACTTGCGTTGTAGTCAAGTGTCAATTGGATGGGAAAACTGTTTGAAATTTAAACTGTCCAACATGGTAATGTCACGCGGTAAAGTGTAAACTAAAGTATACACCATAGTGTACAAGTCGCAAGGTTCTTACTGATTGAATTTTGCTATTTGTACATTGAATTTTGTCACATTGTTTGATACTTGTATTGTTGTCAAGCGTCAATTTGATAGGAAAACTATTTGAAATTTAAACTGTCCAATAGGGTAATGTCGTGTGGCATGGTTTAAACAAAAGTGTACACCATAGTGTACATGTCGCAAGGTTCTTTCCGATTGAACTTTGCTATTTGTACACTGATTTTCGACACGTTGTTTGACACTTACATTGTAGTCAAATGTCAATTGGATGTGAAAACTGCTTGAAATTCAAACTGGCCAATAGGTTAATGTCACGTGGCAAAGTGTACAGCATTTGTACACTGATTTTTGACACGTTGTTCGAGACTTGAATTATTCTCAATTGTCAATTGGATGGAAAAATTGTTTGAAATTTAAACTGTTCGACACGGTAATGACACGTGGCAAAGTGTAAACTAAAGTGTACACCGTAGTGTACATCTAGCAAGGTTCTTACCGATTGAACTTTGCTATTTGTACACTGATTTAGGACATGTTATTTGATGCTTGCATTGTAGTCAAGTGTCAATTGGATGGGAAAACTATTTGAAATTTAAACTGTCCAATAGGGTAAAGTCACGTGGCAAAGTGTTCACCATAGTGAACATGTAGCAAGGTTCTTATCGATTGAACTTTGCTATTTGTACACTTATTTTTGACACTTTGCTTTGTTGACAAGTGTCAATTGGATGGAAAAACTGTTTGAAATTTGAACTTTCCAACAGGTAAATGTCATCTGGCAAAATGTAAACTAAAGTGTACACCATTGTGTACATGTAGCAGGGTCCTCACCGATTGAACTTTGCTATTTGTACACTTATTTTTGACACATCGTTTGACACTTGCATTGTTGTCAAGTGTCAATTGGATGGGAAAATTGTTTGAAATTTGAACTGTCCAACTGGGTAATGTCATGTGGCAAAGTGTAAACTAAAGTGTACACCATTGTGTACATGTAGCAGGGTCCTCATCGATTGAACTTTGCTATTTGTACACTTATTTTTGACACGTTGTTTGACACTTGCATTGTTGTCAAGTGTCAATTGGATGGGAAAACTGTTTGAAATTTGAACTGTCCAACAGGGTAATGTTATGTGGCAAAGTGTACACCATTGTGTACATGTAGCAGGGTCCTCACCGATTGAACTTTGCTATTTGTACACATATTTTTGACACGTTCTTTGACACTTGCACTGTTATGAAGTATCAATTGAGTGGGAAAACTATTTGAAATTTGAACTATCCAACAGGGTAATGTCATGTGGCAAAGTGTAAACTTAAGTGTACATCATAGTGTGCATGTAGCAGGGTCCTCACCGATTAAACTTCGCTATTTGTACACTGATTTTGGACACGTTGTTTGGCACTTGCATTGTCATCAAGTGTCAATTGGACGGGAAACCTGTTTGAAATTTAAACTATCCAATAGGGTAATGTCACGTGGCAAACTGTAAACTAAAGTGTACACCATAGTGTACATGTAGCAAGGTTGTTACCGATTGAACTTTGCTATTTGTACACTGATTTTTGACACGGTGCTGGACACTTTCTTTGTGGTCAAGTGTCAATTGTATGGAAAAACTGTTTGAAATTTAAACTGTCCAACAGGTTAATGACAGGAGGCAAAGTGTAAACTAAAGTATACACACTAGTGTATATGTCCAAGGTCTTTACTGGTTGAAATTTGCTATTTGTACGCAGACTTTTGACACATTGTTTGACACATGCATTGTTGTCAAGCATTGTTGTCAAGTGTTAATTGGATGGAAAAACTGTTTAAAATTTAAACTGTCCAATAGGATAATGTCAGGTGGCAATGCGTAAACTAAAGTGTACACCATAGAGTACATATAGCGAGGTTTTTACCGATTGAACTTTGCTATTTGTACAATGATTTTGGACACATTGTTTCACACTTGCATGGTAGTCAAGTGTCAATTGGATGGGAAAACTGTTTGAAATTTAAATTGTCCAACAATGTAATGTCACGTGACAAAGTAAAAACTAAAGTGTACACCATAGTGTACATGCAGGAAGGTCCTTACCGATTGAACTTTTCTATTTGTACACTGATTTTTGACACGTCGTTAGACACTTGCATTGTTGTCAAGTGTCAATTGGATGGGAAAAAAATTTGAAATTTAAACTTTCCAACAAGGTAATGTCATGTGGAAAAGTGTAAACAAAAGCGTACACCATCGTGTACATGTAGCAAGGTTCTTACCGATTGAACTTTGTTATTTGTACATTGATTTTTGACACATTGTTTGACACTTGCATTGTTGTCAAGTGTCAATTGTAAGGGAAAACTATTTGAAATTTTACCTGTCCAACAGGGTAATGTCACGTGGCAAAGTGTAAACAAAAGTGTGTACCATAGTGTACATGCAGCAAGGTTCTTACTGATTCAACTTTGCTATTTTTACACTAATTTTTGACACGTTATTGACACTTGCTTTGTTGTCTAGAGTCAATTAGATGGGAAAACTGTTTGAAATTGAAATTTTCGAACATGGTAATGACGCGTGGTAAAGTGTAAACTAAAGTGTACACCATAGTGTACATGTCGCAAGGTTCTTACCGATTGAACTTTTCTATTTGCACACTGAATTTTGACACGTTGTTTGACAGTTGTATTGCTGTCAAGTGTCAATTCGATGGGGAAACTATTTGAAATTTAAACTGTCCTGCAGGGTAATGTCACATGGTAAAGCGTAAACAAAAGTGTACACCATAGTGTACATGTCGCAAGGTTATTATCGATTGAACTTTGCTATTTGAACATTGATTTTTGACACGTTATTTGACACTTGTATTGTGGTCAAGTATCAATTCGATGGGAAAACTGTTTGAATTTGAACTATCCAATAGGGTAATGTCACGTGGCAGGGTGTAAACTGAAGTGTACACCATAGTGTATATGTAGCGAGGTTCTTAATGATTTAACTCTGCTATTTGTACACTGATTTTCGATACAATGTTTGACACTTGTATTGACGACAAGGGTCAATTGGATAGGAAAATAGTTTGAAATTTTTACTGTCTAATAGGGTAATGTCACGTGGCAAAGCGTAAACGAAAATATAGACCGTAGTATACATATAGCAAGGTTCTTATCGATCGAAATTTGCTGTTTGTACACTGATTTTTGACACGCTGTTAACACTTGCATTGTAGTCAAGTGTCAATTGGACGAGAAAACTGTTTGAAATTTAAATGGTCAAATAGGTTATTTTCATGTGGCAAAGTGTATACCGTAATGCACATGTAGCAAGGTCCTTACCGATTGAACTTTGCTATTTGTACATTGATTTTTGACACGTTGTTTGACACTTGCATTGTTGCCAAATGTCAATTGAATGAGAAAATTGTTTGAAATTTAAACTGCCCAATAGGGTAATGTCATGTGGCAAAGTGTAAACTAAAGTGTGTACACCAAAGTGTACATGTGGCAAGGTTCTTACCGATTGAACTTTGCTATTTGTACATTAATTTTCGACATGTTGTTTGACGCTTGTATTGTTGTCAAGTGTCAATTCTATGTGAAAACAATTTGAAATTTGAATTGTTCGACAGGATAATGTCACGTGGCAAGGTGTAAACAAAAGTGTATAGCATAGTGTACATGTCGCAAGATTCTTACAGATTAAACTTTGCTATTTGTACTCTGATTTTTGACACGTTGTTTGACCATTGCATTGTTGTCAAGTGTCAATTGGAAGGGAAAACTGTTTGAAAATTAAACTGTCCAACAGGGTAATGTTAGTGGCAAAGTGTAAACTGAAGTGTACACCATAGTGTACATGTCGCAAGGTCCTTACCGTTGAACTCACTATTTGTACATAGATTTTCGACACGTTGTTTGACACTTGTATTATTGTCAAGTGCCAATTGGATGGAAAAACTATTTGAAATTTAAACTGTCCAACAAGGTAATGTCACGTGGCATCATGTAAACTAAAGTGTACAACATAGTGGTTATGTAGCATATAACGCCCCGACCCCTAGTGGACTAGAACGCTACTTACTTTACTTAGCTTAACCGGTGGTTTAGTAACAAGTGTATACGTTTTAGTGGAAGCTTACATCTTCAGATAATAATTTAAATAACAATACTTCAAATACTTTAAACAAAAACATTGAATCATTTTTCAAAACAATAAAATGTAATTTATTTGAAGAAAACATAACTTGTTCTCGCATTCTGCATTATTCAAAACTTTAAAAAAATAACATTGGAAAACATTTCATAAAAATAAATCCAAAATACTTATTCACCGGATTTCCATGGGCTCGTTGCATCACTCTCCATCTTCTCCTCCATCATGCCCGAGGTAGAATTCCTTCAATCTGTAGAGACGGGATTAAACTCGTGAGTTGAAAAACTCAATAGGTGTCATAGGTGCATTCGTGATCAAGCTATACATTTCAAAACATTAACTTTATAACTTTTCATACATATCGTACCCGGAGGCACCATTTGACATGAAGGGGTATGCCATACCCGAGGGGGTATGCCATACCGAAGTACCATTTGACATACAACCATTAACATAGAGGGATATGCCGTAACGGAGTATCATTTGACTTACAAACATTAACATGAATCGAAACTTATAACTTAACACGATTAAACCCATTGCACCTCTACCTATCTTCATTGATACTTTTGAAACTTTGAAAACTTCGATGAAACTTAGACGTTGAAAGAAATGCACTCCTTGGATGTTTGAAAACCGTTGAGAATTGATGCTTGAAAACACTTCTTAGACTTCTAGGAAAAATAGTTTTCCTCCCTCTCTTTTTCTCTCTTCGAAACTCTTTCTTTAGTATGTAAAAGCTCTTGCTTTTGGTGTGAAAAAAAATGAGTGAAATGAGATCTCTATTTATAGGTAAATATCCTATAACTTAAAGCAAATGAAGAGTCAAATTTCATTTAAGAGAGAAAATATGAGTGTCATTTAAGTTTGAGGTTAATGGTCCTGCTATTTTAGAAAATCCCTCGATAAACCTTCTATAATAACCAGCCAATCCCAAGAAACTACGTATTTCTCTAACATAGGTTGGTCTTACCCAATTATTTACTGCTTCCACTTTAGTTGGACCTACTTCAATTCCTCGTGCTGTGATTACGTGCCCCAGAAAAACTATTTTATCCAACCAGAATTCACATTTCTTAAATTTGGCATAAAGCTTCTCTTTTCTTAGAGTTTCTAAGACCATCATGAGATGTTTCTCATGTTCCTCCTTATTCTTCGAATAGATTAAGATATCATCAATGAAAACTATAACAAATTGATCCAAGTATTCATGGAATACTCTGTTCATTAGATCCATAAATACTGCCGGGGCATTAGTTAAACCAAAAGGCATCACCAGAAATTCATAATGACCATAACGCATCCTAATGCCGTCTTAGGGATATCATCTGACTTAATCTTTAATTGGTGATATCCTGATCTTAGATCGATCTTTGAAAATACTGTAGCCCC
>NW_019263671.1:0-14582 GCF_002742605.1 Olea europaea var. sylvestris | reverse complement strand
TGGGCTAAAATTTGACTGGTTGATCGAAAACAAAAATCGCGCCAGGGGCAATTTCGTCATTTTTCGCGACTGTGTCGGAATCGTCTAAAATTTGACTGGTTGATCGGAAACAAAAATCACTCCGGTGGCAATTTCGTCATTTTTCTCGACTGTGTCGGAATGGACTGAAATTTGGCTGGTTGATCTGAAATAAAAATCAAGCCAGGGGCAATTTCGTCATTTTTCTCGACTGTGTCGGAATGGGCAAAAATTTGACAGGTTGGTCGGAAACAAAAACTGCGCCAGGGGCAATTTCGTCATTTTTCGCGACTGTGTCGGAATTGGATAAAATTTGACAGGTTGATCGGAAACGAAAAACCGTGCTCGGGGCAATTTCGTCATTTTTCGCGACTGTGTCGGATAAATTTTGATAGGTTGATCGGAACTAAAAATCGCGCCGGGGGCAATTTTGTATTTTTCTCGACTGTGTCGGAATGGGCTAAAATTTGACTGGTTGATCGGAAACAAAAATCGCGCCTGGGGCAATTTCGTCATTTTTTGCGACTGTCTCGGAATGGGCTCAAATTTGAACCGCTGATCGGGAACAAAAATCGCGCCGGGGAGCAATTTCGACATTTTTTGCGACGGTGTCGGAATGGGCTAAAATTTGACAGGTTGATCGGAAAAAAAACCTCGTCGGGGGCAATTTCGTCAGTTTTCTCGACTGTGCTGGAATGGGCTGAAATTTGGCAGGTTGATCGGAAATAAAAACCGCCCCGGGGGCAATTTCGACATTTTTCTCGACTGTGTCGGAATGGGTTAAAATTTGACTGGCTGGTCGAAAACAAAAAATCGCGCCGCGGGTAATTTCATTATTTTTCGCGACTGTGTCGGAATTGGCTAAAATTTGACAGGATGATCGGAAACAAAAACCGCGTCGGGGGCAATTTTGTCATTTTTTGCGTCTGTATCGGAATGGGCTCAAATTTGACAGATTGATTCGGAATAGAAATCGCGCCGGGGGTAATTTCGTCCTTTTTCGCAGCTGTGTCGAAATTGGCGAAAATTTGACAGGTTGATCGGAAACAAAAATCGCGCCGGGGGCAATTTCATAATTTTTCGCTACTGTGTCGAAATCGGCTAAAATTTGACAGGTTGATCGAAAACAAAAATCACGCCGGGGGTAATTTCGTCATTTTTCTCGACGGTGTCGGAATCGGCTAAAATTTGCCCGATTGATGGGAAACAAAAATCGCGTCGGGGCCAATTTCGTCATTTTTCGCGACGATGTCGGAATAGGATAAAATTTGACAGGTTGATCGGAAACAAAAACCGCGCCTGGGGCAATTTCGTCATTTTTCGCGACTGTGTCGGAATGGGCAAGAACTTGACAGGTTGATCGGAAACAAAAAACTGCCCGGGGGCAATTTCGTCATTTTTCGCGACAGTGTCGGAATGAGCTAAAGTTTGACAGGTTGATCGGAAACAAAAATCGCGCCGGAGGCAATTCGACATTTTTCGCGACGTTGTCGGAATGGGCTAAAATTTGACTGGTTGATCGGAAAAAAAATCGCGCCGTGGGGCAATTTCGTCAGTTTTCTCGACTGTGCTGGAATGGGCTGAAATTTGGCAGGTTGATCGGAAATAAAAATCGCGCCGAAGGCAATTTGGACATTTTTCTTGACTGTGTAGGAATGGGCTAAAATTTGACTGGTTGATCGGAAACAAAAAAATCGCGCCGCGGGCAATTTCGTCATTTTTCGCGACTGTGTCCGAATGTGCTAAAATTAGACAGGATGATCGGAAACAAAAATCGCGCCGGGGGCAATTTCGTCATTTTTTGCGACTGTGTCGGAATCGGCTAAAATTTGACTGGTTGATCGGAAACAAAAAAATCGCGCCGCGGGCAATTTCGTCATTTTTCGCGACTGTGTCGGAATGGGCTAAAATTTGACAGGTTGATCGGAAACAAAAATCGCGCCGTGGGCAATTTCGTCATTTTTTGCGACTGTGTCGGAATCGGCTAAAATCTGACTGGTTGATCGGAAACAAAAATCGCGCCGGAGGCAATTTCGTCATTTTTCTCGGCTGTGTCGGAATGGGCTGAAATTTGACTGGTTGATCTGAAATAAAAATCGCCCCGGGGGCAATTTCGTCATTTTTCTCGACTGTGTCGGAATGGGCCAAAATTTGACAGGTTGGTCGGAAACAAAATCCGCGCCAGGGGCAATTTCGTCATTTTTCGCGACTGTGTCGGATAAATTTTGATAGGTTGACCGGAAACAAAAATCGCGCCGGGGGCAATTTCGTCATTTTTTGCAACTGTGTCGGAACGGGCTCAAATTTGACAGGTTGATCGGGAGCGAAAATCGCGTCGGGGGTAATTTCGTCATTTTTTGCAACTGTATCGGAATTGGCTAAAATTTGACAGGTTGATTGAAAACAAAAATCGCGCCGGGGGCTATTTCGACATTTTTCGCGACTGTGTTGGAATGGGCTAAAATTTGACTGGTTGATGAGAAAAAAACCGCGTCGGGGGCAATTTCGTCAGTTTTCTCGACTGTGTTGGAATGGGCTGAAATTTGACTGGTTGATCGGAAATAAAAATCGTGCCGGGGGCAATTTCGTCATTTTTCTAGACTGTGTCGGAATGGGCTAAAATTTGATTGGTTGATCGGAAATAAAAACCCCATCAGGGGCAATTTCATCATTTTTCGCGACTGTGTCGGAAAGGGCTAAAATTTGACTGGGTTATTGGAAACAAAAA
Organism: Olea europaea var. sylvestris; assembly: GCF_002742605.1. Lineage (NCBI taxonomy): Eukaryota > Viridiplantae > Streptophyta > Magnoliopsida > Lamiales > Oleaceae > Olea > Olea europaea. The sequence goes on along the minus strand of NW_019263671.1, from coordinate 11,836 downwards.
TCGCGCTGGGGTTCATTTCGTCATTTTTTGTTACTGTGTCGGAATGGGCTCAAATTTGACAGGTTGATCGTGAACAAAAAACCGCACCGGGGGCAATTTCGTCATGTTTCGCGACTGTGTCGTAATTGACTTAAATTTGACAGGTTGATCGGGAACAAAAATCGCGCTGGGGGCAATTTCGTCATTTTTGTCGACTATGTCTGAAATGGGCTGAAATTTGGCAGGTTGATCGGAAATAAAAATCGTGCCGGGGGCAATTTTGTCATTTTTCTCGACTGTGTCGGAATGGGCTAAAATTTGACAGGTTGATCGGAAACAAAAATCGCGCCGGCGGCAAATTCGACATGTTTCGCGAAGGTGTCATAATGGGCTAAAATTTGAATGGTTGATCGGAATAAAAATCGCTACCGGGGCAATTTCGTTATCTTTCGCGACTGTGTCGGAATGGGCTAAAATTTGACAGGTTGATAGGAAACAAAAAATCGCGCCGGGGGCAATTTCGTCATGTTTCGCGACTGTGTCGGAATGGGCTAAAATTTGACTGGTTGATCGGAAACAAAAATCGAGCAGGGGGCAATTTCGGCATTTTTCGCGACTGTGTCGGAATGGGCTCAAATTTGACAGGCTGATCGGGAACAAAAATCGCGCACGGGTGAATTTAGCCATTTTTCGCAACTGTGTCGGAATTGGCTAAAATCTGATAGGTTGATTGAAAATAAAAATCGCGCCGAGGGCAATTTCATCGTTTTTCTCGACGGTGTCGAATCGGCTAAAATTTGAGTGGTTGATCGGAAACAAAAATCGCGCCGGGGGTAATTTCGTCATTTTTCGTGACTGTGTCGGAATGGGCTAAAATTTGATAGGTTGATCGGAAACAAAAACCACGCCTGGGGCAATTTTGTCATTTTTCGCGACGGTGTTGGAATCGGCTAAAATTTGACTGGTTGATAGGAAACAAAAACCGCACCTGGGGCAATTTCGTCATTTTTTGCGACTGTGTCGGAATGGGCTAAAACTTGACAGGTTGATCGGAAACAAAATATCGCACCGGGGCAATTTCATCATTTTTCACGAATGTGTTGGAATGGGCTAAAATTTGACAGGTTGATCGGAAACAAAAATCGCGTCGGGGGCAATTTCGACATTTTTCACGATGGTGTCGGAATGGGCTAAAATTTGACTGGTTGATCGAAAAAAAATCGAGCCGGGGGCAATTTCGCTAAGTTTCTCAACTGTGCTGGAATGGGCCGAAATTTGGCAGGTTGATCGGAAATAAAAATCGCGCCGCAGGCAATTTCGACATTTTTCTCGACTGTGTCGGAATGGGCTAAAATTTGATAGGTTGTTCGGAAACAAAAAACCACGCCGCGGGCAATTTCGTCATTTTTTGCGATTATGTCAGAATGGGCTAAAATTTGACAGGATGATCGGAAACAAAAACCGCGCCGGGGGCAATTTCGTCATTTTTTGAGTCTGTGTCGGAATGAGCTCAAATTTGACAGGTTGATTGGGAATAGAAATCGCGCCGGAGGTAATTTCGTCATTTTTCGCAGCTGTGTCAAAATTGGCTAAAATTTGACAGGTTGATCGGAAACAAAAATCTCACCGGGGGCAATTTCGTAATTTTTCGTGATTGTGTCGGAATCGGCTAAAATTTGGCTGGTTGATCGGAAACAAAAATCGCGCCGGGGGCCATTTCGTCATTTTTCTCGACTGGGTCGGAATGGGCTGAAATTTGACACGTTGATCGGAAATAAAAATCTCGCCAGGGGTAATTTTGTCATTTTTCTCGATTGTGTCGGAATGGGCTAAAATTTGACTGGTTGATCGGAAACAAAAACCGCGCTGGGGGCAATTTCGTCATGTTTCGCGACTGTGTCGGAATGGGCTAAAATTTGATAGGTTGATCGGAAAAAAAAATCGCGTCGGTGGCAAATTCGTCATTTTTCGCGACTGCGTCAGAATGGGCTAAAATTTGACAGGTTGATAGGAAATAAAAATCGCGTCGGGGGTAATTTCGTCATTTTTCGCGACGGTGTCGGAATCGGCTAAAATTTGACTGGTTGATCGGAAACAAAAATCGCGCCAGGGGCAATTTCGTCATTTTTCGCGACTGTGTCGGAATGGGCAAAAACTTGACTGGTTGATCGGAAACAAAATACCGCCCGGGGGCAATTTCGTCATTTTTCGCGACTGTGTCGGAATTAGCTAAAATTTGGCAGGTTGATCGGAAACAAAAATCGCGCCGGGGGCAATTTCGACATTTTCGCGACGTTGTCGGAATGGGCTAAAATTTGACTTGTTGATCGGAAAAAAAACCGCGCCAGGGGCAATTTCGTCAGTTTTCTCGATTGTGCAGGAAAGGGCTGAAATTTGGCAGGTTGATCGGAAATAAAAATCGCGCCGAAGGCAATTTCGACATTTTTCGCGACTGTGTCGGAATGGGCTAAAATTTGATTGGTTGATCGGAAAAAAAACCCCACCAAGGACAATTTCGTCATTTTTCGCGACTGTGTCGGAATGGGCTAAAATTTGACTGGTTGATCGGAAACAAAAACCCCACCAGGGACAATTTCGTCGTTTTTCACGACTGTGTCGGAATGGGCTAAAATTTGACTGGTTGATCGGAAACAAAAACCCCACCAGGGACAATTTCGTCATTTTTCGCGACTGTGTCCGAATGTGCTAAAATTTGACAGGATGATCGGAAACAAAAATCGCGCCGGGGGCGATTTCGTAATTTTTTGCGTCTGTGTCGGAATGGGCTCAAATTTGACAGGTTGATTGGGAATAGAAATCGCGCCGGGGGTAATTTCGTCATTTTTCGCAGCTGTGTCGAAATTGGCTAAAATTTGACAGTTTGATCGGAAACAAAAATCGCGCCGGGGGCAATTTCGTAATTTTTTCGCGACTGTGTCGGAATTGGCTAAAATTTGGCTGGTTGATCGGAAACAAAAATCGCGCCGGGGGCAATTTCGTCATTTTTCGGGACTGATCGGAAACAAAAACCGCGCCGGGGGCAATTTCGGCATTTTTCGCGACTGTGTCGGCTGTGTCGGAATGGGCTAAAACTTAAAAATCGCGCCAGGGGCAATTTCGTCATTTTTCTCGACTGTGTCGGAATGGGCAAAAATTTGACAGGTTGGTCGGAAACAAAAACCGCGCCAGGGGGAATTTCGTCATTTTTCGCGACGGTGTCGGAATTGGCTAAAATTTGACAGGTTGATCGAAAACGAAAAACCGCGCTGGGGCAATTTTTTCATTTTTCGCGACTGTGTCCGATTAATTTTGATAGCTTGATCGGAAACAAAAACCGCGCCGTGGGCAATTTCGTCATTTTTCGCGACTGTGTCGAAACGGGCTCAAATTTGACAGGTTGATCGGGAACGAAAACCGCGCCGGGGGTAATTTCATCATTTTTCGCAACTGTATCGGAATTGGCTAAAATTGACAGGCTGATCAGAAACAAAGATCGCATCGGGGGCAATTTCGACGTTTTTCGCGACGGTGTCAGAATGGGCTAAAATTTGACTGGTTGATCGGAAAAAACCGCGTCGGGGGCAATTTTGTCAGTTTTCTCGACTGTGTTGGAATGGGTTGAAATTTGATAGGTTGATCGGAAATAAAAATCTTACCGGGGGCAATTTCGTCATTTTTCTAGACTGTGTCCGAATGGGCTAAAATTTGACTGGTTGATCGGAAACAAAAACCCCACCAGGGACAATTTCGTCAATTTTCGCGGCTGTGTCGGAATGGGCTAAAATTTGACAGGATGATCGGAAACAAAAACCACGCCGGGGGCAATTTTGTCATTTTTTGCATTTGTGTCGGAAGGGGCTCAAACTTGACAGGTTGATTGGGAATAGAACTCGCGCCGGAGGTAATTTCGTCATTTTTTCCAACTGTGTCGAAATTGGCTAAAATTTGATAGGTTGATCGGAACCAAAAATCGCGCCGGGGCAATTTCGTAATTTTTCGCGACTGTGCCGGAACAGGCTAAAATTTGATTGGTTGATCGGAAACAAAAACCTCGCCGGGGGCAATTTCGTCATTTTTCTCGACTGTGTCGGAATGGGCTGAAATTTGGCAGGTTGATCGAAAATAAAAATCTCGCCGGGGGTAATTTTGTCATTTTTCTCGACTGTGTCGGAATGGGCTGAAATTTGGCAGGTTGATCGAAAATAAAAATCTCGCCGGGGGTAATTTTGTCATTTTTCTCGACTGTGTTGGAATGGGCTAAAATATGACTGGTTGATCGGAAACAAAATCCGCGCTAGGCGAATTTCGCCATTTTTCGCAACTGTGTCGGAATTGGCTAAAATTTGACAGGTTGAACGAAAACAAAAATCGCGCCGTGCGCAATTTCATCATTTTTCGTGACGGTGTTGGAATCGGCTAAAATTTGTCTGCTGATCGGAAACAAAAATCGCGCCGGGGGCAATTTCGTCATTTTTCGCGACTGTGTCGGAATGGGCTAAATTTTGATAGGTTGATTGGAAACAAAAATCGCGCCGGGGGCAATTTCGTCATTTTTCACGTCGGTGTCGGAATCGGCTAAAATTTGACTGGTTGATCGGAAACAAAAATCGCGCCAGGGGCAATTTCGTCATTTTTCGCGACTGTGTAGGAATGGGCAAAAACATGACAGGTTGATCGGAAACAAAAAATCGCCCGGGGGCGATTTCGTCATTTTTCGCGACTGTGTCGGAATGAGCTAAAATTTGACAGGTTGATCGGAAACAAAAATCGCGCCGGGGGCAATTTCGACATTTTCGCGACGTTGTCGAAATGGGCTAAAATTTGACTGGTTGATCGGAAAAAAAAAATCGCACCCGGGGCAATTTCGTCAGTTTTCTCGACTGTGCTGGAATGGGCTGAAATTTGGCAGGTGGATAGGAAATAAAAACCGCGCCGGGGGCAATTTCGACATTTTTCTCGACTTTGTCGGAATGGGCTAAAATTTGACTGGCTGGTCGGAAACAAAAAACCGCGCCGCGGGCAATTTCATCATTTTTCGCGACCGTGTCGGAATGGGCTAAAATTTGAAAGGATGATCGGAAACGAAAACCGCGCCAGGGGCAATTTCGTCATTTTTTGCGTCTGTGTCAGAATGGGCTCAAATTTGACAGGTTGATTGGGAATAGAAATCGAGCCGGGGTTAATTTCGTCATTTTTCGCAGCTGTGTCGAAATTGGCTAAAATTTGACAGGTTGATCGGAAACAAAAATCGCGCCGGGGGCAATTTCGTCATTTTTCGCGACTGTGTCAGAATCTGCAAAAATTTGACTGGTTGATCGGAAACAAAAACCGCACCGGGGGCAATTTCGTCATTTTTCTCGACTGTGTCGGAATGGGCTGATATTCGGCTGGTTGATCGGAAATAAAAATCGCGCCAGGGGCAATTTCGTCATTTTTCTCGACTGTGTCTGAATGGGCAAAAATTTGACAGGCTGGTCGAAACAAAAACCGCGCCAGGGGCAATTTCGTCATTTTTCGCGACAGTGTCGGAATTGGCTAAAATTCGACCGGTTGATCGGAAACGAAAAACCGCGCTGGGGGCAATTTCGTCATTTTTCGCGACTGTGTCGGATAAATTTTGATAGGTTGATCGGAAACAAAAACCGCGCCGGGGGCAATTTCGTCATTTTTCGCGACTGTGTCGGAACGGGCTCAAATTTGACAGGTTGATCGAGAACGAAAATCGCGCCGGGGGTAATTTCGTCATTTTTCGCAACTGTATCGGAATTGGCTAAAATTTGACAGGTTGATCAAAAACAAAAAATGGACTGGGTGCAAATTCGGTATTTTTCGCGACGGTGTCGGAATGGGCTAAAATTTGACTGGTTGATCGGATAAAAACCGCGTCGGGGGCAATTTTGTCAGTTTTCTCGACTGTGTTGGAATGGGCTGAAATTTGATAGGTTGATCGGAAATAAAAATCGTATCGGGGGCAATTTCGTCATTTTTCTAGACTGTGTCCGAATGGTCTAAAATTTGACTGGTTGATCGGAAACAAAAACCCCACCAGGGACAATTTCGTCAATTTTCGCGACTGTGTCGGAATGTGCTAAAATTTGACAGGATGATCAGAAAAAAAAACCACGCCGGGGGAAATTTCGTCATTTTTTTACGTCTGTGTCGGAAGGGGCTCGAACTTGACAGGTTGATTGGGAATAGAACTCGCGCCGGGGGTAATTTCGTCATTTTTCGCAGCTGTGTCGAAATTGGCTAAAATTTGACAGGTTGATCGGAAACAAAAATCGCGCCGGGGGCAATTAAATCGCGTCGGGGGAAATTTCTTATTTTTTCGCGACTGTGCCGTAATGGGCTAAAATTTGACTGGTTGATCGGAAACAAAAATCGCGCCGGGGGCAATTTCGTCATTTTTCTCGACTGTGTCGGAATGGGCTGAAATTAGGCAGGTTGATCGAAAATAAAAATCTCGCCGGGGGTAATTTTGTCATTTTTCTCAACTGTGTCGGAATGGGCTAAAATTTGACTGGTTGATCGGAAACAAAATCCGCGCCAGGCGAATTTCGCCATTTTTCGCAACTGTGTCGGAATTGGCTAAAATTTGACAGGTTGATCGAAAACAAAAATCGCGCCGTGGGCAATTTCATCATTTTTCGCGACGGTGTCGGAATCGGCTAAAATTTGTCTGTTGATCGGAAACAAAAATCGCGCCGGGGGCAATTTCGTCATTTTTCACGACTGTGTCGGAATGGGCTAAATTTTGAGAGGTTGATCGAAAACAAAAATCGCGCCGGGGGCAATTTCGTCATTTTCCGCGACGGTGTCGAAATCGGCTAAAATTTGACTGGTTTATCGGAAACAAAAACCGCGCCAGGGGCAATTTCGTCATTTTTCGCGACTGTGTCGGAATGGGCAAAAACATGACAGGTTGATTGGAAACAAAAAATCGCTCGTGGGCAATTTCGTCATTTTTCGCGACTGTGTCGGAATGAGCTAAAATTTGACAGGTTGATCGGAAACAAAAATCGCGCCGGGGGCAATTTCGTCATTTTTCGCGACTGTGTCGGAATGAGCTAAAATTTGACAGGTTGATCGGAAACAAAAATCGCGCCGGGGGCAATTTCGACATTTTCGCGACTTTGTCGGAATGGGCTAAAATTTGACTGGTTGATCGAAAAAAAAATTGCACCGGGGGCAATTTCGTCAGTTTTCTCGACTGTGCTGGAATGGACTGAAATTTGGCAGGTGGATCGGAAATAAAACCTCGCCGGGGGCAATTTCGACATTTTTCTCGACTTTGTCGGAATGTGCTAAAATTTGACTGGCTGGTCGGAAACAAAAAACCGCGCGGCGGGCAATTTCATCATTTTTCGCCACTGTGTCGGAATGGGCTAAAATTTGAAAGGATGATCGGAAACAAAAATCGAACCGGGGGCAATTTCGTCATTTTTTGCGTCTGTGTCGGAATGGGCTCAAATTTGAGAGGTTGATTGGGAATAGAAATCGCGCCGGGGGTAATTTCGTCATTTTTCGCAGCTGTGTCGAAATTGGCTAAAATTTGACAGGTTGATTGGAAACAAAAATCGCGCCGGGGGCAATTTCGTCATTTTTCTCGACTGTGTCGGAATGGGCTGAAATTTGGCTGGTTGATCGGAAATAAAAATCGCGCCAGGGGCAATTTCGTCATTTTTCTTGACTGTGTCGGAATGGGCAAAAATTTGCCAGGTTGGTCGAGAACAAAAGCCGCGCCAGGGGCAATTTCGTCATTTTTCGCGACTGTGTCGGAATTGGCTAAAATTCGACCGGTTGATCGGAAACGAAAAACCGCGCTGGGGGCAATTTCGTCATTTTTCGCGACTGTGTCCAATAAATTTTGATAGGTTGATCGGAAATAAAAATCGCGCCGGGGGCAATTTCGTCATTTTTTGCGACTGTGTCGGAATCGGCTAAAATTTGACTGGTTGATCGGAAACAAAAACCGCACCGGGGAAATTTCGTCAGTTTTCTCGACTGTGCTGGAATGGGCTGAAATTTGGCAGGTTGATCGGAAATAAAAAATCGCGCTGAAGGCAATTTGGACATTTTTCTCGACTGTGTAGGAATGGGCTAAAATTTGACTGGTTGATCGGAAACAAAAAAATTGCGCCGCGGGCAATTTCGTCATTTTTCGCGACTGTGTCCGAATGTGCTAAAATTAGACAGGATGATCGGAAACAAAAATCGCGCCGGGGGCAATTTCGTCATTTTTTGCGTCTGTGTCGGAATGGGCTCAAATTTGACAGGTTGATTGGGAATAGAAATCGCGCCGGGGGTAATTTCGTCATTTTTCGCAGCTGTGTCGAATTTGGCTAAAATTTGACAAGTTGATCGGAAACAAAAATCGCGCCTTGGGCAATTTCGTCATTTTTTGCGACTGTGTCGGAATCGGCTAAAATCTGACTGGTTGATCGGAAATAAAAATCGCTCCGGGGGCAATTTCGTCATTTTTCTCGACTGTGTCGGAATGGGCTGAAATTTGGCTGGTTGATCTGAAATAAAAATCGCCCCAGGGGCAATTTCGTCATTTTTCTCGACTGTGTCGGAATGGGCCAAAATTTGACAGGTGGTCGGAAACAAAAACCGCGCCAGGGGCAATTTCGTCATTTTTCGCGACTGTGTCGGATAAATTTTGATAGGTTGACCGTAAACAAAAATCGCGCCGGGGGCAATTTCGTCATTTTTTGCAACTGTGTCGGAACGGGCTCAAATTTGACAGGTTGATCGGGAACAAAAATCGCGTCGGGGCTAATTTCGTCATTTTTTGCAACTGTATCGGAATTGGCTAAAATTTGACAGGTTGATCGAAAACAAAAATCGCGCCGGGGGCAATTTCGTCATGTTTCGCGACTGTGTCGGAATGGGCTAAAATTTGACTGGTTGATCGGAAACAAAAATCGCGCCGGGGGCAATTTCGTCATGTTTCGCGACTGTGTCGGAATGGGCTAAAATTTGACTGGTTGATCGGAAACAAAAATCGAGCAGGGGACAATTTCGGCATTTTTCGCGACTGTGTCGGAATGGGCTCAAATTTGACAGGTTGATCGGGAACAAAAATCGCGCACGGGTGAATTTAGCCATTTTTCGCAACTGTGTCGGAATTGGCTAAAATCTGACAGGTTGATCGAAAATAAAAATCGCGCCGAGGGCAATTTCATCATTTTTCGCGACGGTGTCGAATCGGCTAAAATTTGAGTGGTTGATCGGAAACAAAAATCGCGCCGGGGGTAATTTCGTCATTTTTCGCGACTGTGTCGGAATGGGCTAAAATTTGATAGGTTGATCGGAAACAAAAACAACGCCGGGGGCAATTTTGTCATTTTTCGCGACGGTGTTGGAATCGGCTAAAATTTGACTGGTTGATAGGAAACAAAAACCGCGCCTGGGGCAATTTCGTCATTTTTTGCTACTGTGTCGGAATGGGCAAAAACTTGACAGGTTGATCGGAAACAAAAAATCGCACCGGTGTAATTTCATCATTTTTCACGACTGTGTTGGAATGGGCTAAAATTTGACAGGTTGATCGGAAACAAAAATCGCGTCGGGGGCAATTTCGACATTTTTCACGATGGTGTCGGAATGGGCTAAAATTTGACTGGTTGATCGGAAAAAATCGAGCCGGGGGCAATTTCGCTAATTTTCTCGACTGTGCTGGAATGGGCCGAAATTTGGCAGGTTGATCGGAAATAAAAATCAAGCCGCAGGCAATTTCGACATTTTTCTCGACTGTGTCGGAATGGGCTAAAATTTGATTGGTTGTTCGGAAACAAAAAACCACTCCGCGGGCAATTTCGTCATTTTTTGCGACTGTGTCAGAATGGGCTAAAATTTGACAGGGTGATCGAAAACAAAAACCGCGCCAAGGGCAATTTCGTCATTTTTTGCGTCTGTGTCAGAATGAGCTCAAATTTGACAGGTTGATTGGGAATAGAAATCGCGCCGGAGGTAATTTCGTCATTTTTCGCAGCTGTGTCAAAATTGGCTAAAATTTGACAGGTTGATCGGAAACAAAAATCTCACCGGGGGCAATTTCGTAATTTTTCGTGATTGTGTCGGAATTGGCTAAAATTTGGCTGGTTGATCGGAAACAAAAATCGCGCCGGGGGCCATTTCGTCATTTTTCTCGACTGGGTCGGAATGGGCTGAAATTTGACACGTTGATCGGAAATAAAAATCTTTCCAGGGGTAATTTTGTCATTTTTCTCGATTGTGTCGGAATGGGCTAAAATTTGACTGGTTGATCGGAAACAAAAACCGCGGTTGGTGAATTTAGCCATTTTTCGCAACTGTGTCGGAATTGGCTAAAATTTGACAGGTTGATCGAAAACAAAAATCGCGCCGGATGCAATTTCATCATTTTTCGCGACGGTGTCGGAATCGTCTAAAATTTGACTGGTTGATCGGAAACAAAAACCCGCTGGGGGCAATTTCGTCATGTTTCGTGACTGTGCCGGAATGGGCTAAAATTTGATAGGTTGATCGGAGACAAAAACCGCGCCGGTGGCAAATTCGTCATTTTTCGCGACTGCGTCGGAATGGGCTAAAATTTGACAGGTTGATCGGAAATAAAAATCGCGTAGGGGGTAATTTCGTCATTTTTCGCGACGGTGTCAGAATCGGCTAAAATTTGACTGGTTGATCGGAAACAAAAATCGCGCCAGGGGCAATTTCGTCATTTTTCGCGACTGTGTCGGAATGGGCAAAAACTTGACTGGTTGATCGGAAACAAAAAATCGCCCGGGGGCAATTTCGTCATTTTTCGCGACTGTGTCGGAATGAGCTAAAATTTGACTGGTTGATCGGAAAAAAAACCCCCACCAGGGACAATTTCGTCATTTTTCGCGACTGTGTCGGAATGGGCTAAAATTTGACTGGTTGATCGGAAACAAAAACCCCACCAGGGACAATTTCGTCATTTTTCGCGACTGTGTCCGAATGTGCTAAAATTTGACAGGATGATCGGAAGTAAAAATCGCGCCGGGGGCAATTTCGTAATTTTTTGCGTCTGTGTCGGAATGGGCTCAAATTTGACAGGTTGATTGGGAATAGAAATCGCGCCGGGGGTAATTTCGTCATTTTTCGCAGCTGTGTCGAAATTGGATAAAATTTGACAGGTTGATCGGAAACAAAAATCGCGCCGGGGGCAATTTCGTCAATTTTCGCGACTGTGTCGGAATCGGCTAAAATTTGGCTGGGTGATCGGAAACAAAAACCGCGCCGGGGGCAATTTCGTCATTTTTCTCGACTGTATTTGGCTGGTTGATCGGAAATAAAAATCGCGCCAGGGGCAATTTCGTCATTTTTCTCGACTGTATTTGGCTGGTTGATCGGAAATAAAAATCGCGCCAGGGGCAATTTCGTCATTTTTCTCGACTGTGTCGGAATGGGCAAAAATTTGACAGGTTGGTCGGAAACAAAAACTGCGCCAGGGGGAATTTCGTCATTTTTCGCGACTGTGTCGGAATTGGCTAAAATTTGACAGGTTGATCGAAAACGAAAAACCGCGCTGGGGCAATTTCGTCATTTTTCGCGACTGTGTCCGATTAATTTTGATAGCTTGATCGGAAACAAAAACCGCGCCGTGGGCAATTTCGTAATTTTTCGTAACTGTGTCGGAACGGGCTCAAATTTGACAGGTTCATCGGGAACGAAAACCGCGCCGGGGGTAATTTCGTCATTTTTCGCAACTGTATCGGAATTGGCTAAAATTGACAGGCTGATCAGACAAAGATCGCACCGGGGGCAATTTCGACGTTTTTCGTGACGGTGTCGGAATGGGCTAAAATTTGACTGGTTGATCGGAAAAAAACCGCGTCGGGGGCAATTT
>NW_019263670.1:12599-14607 GCF_002742605.1 Olea europaea var. sylvestris | reverse complement strand
AACCGTATGGGCATGTTTGATAAGCCGGATTGTACAACATCAAGCAAAAGAGACGTGATATATTTGTCCCATGTTGTGTCATAATTCTCTCCATTCCGTGAAATATGCCCTCAAATGTAACTAAATCAACACAATCATCAGGGATATCACCAAAAAAAAAAAAGAAAAAAAAAATTTCAAAAGAAGAACATCACTCTTGGCACAATAATTGTCTGATATTAACATGAAGTGGCAATCAATTGTCTAAAATGAAACAACTCAATATTGCAGCTCATTCCATCGACCAAAAATTCTAGTTCAAACTAAAATGATATATACACCCAATAGCTAACTTATATAAAATCCTGTAGAGATATTCATGGCCAGGCCCTAATAAGGTGACGAAAAGATTATAGTCAAATTTATACAAAGTTTTCTACCAGCAAATATCTAATTACTCAAAGAAATACCTTTTAGCGTTACTATAGCTCAAGATCCAAACGTGGCATCAATCACTTTTATGAGAAGATTGGCAAGCACCAAATGCGAACCTTATTACTTAATAATCAGATGCAATTCCATAAGAGCGATAGATTCGAATCTGAACAAAATAATATCATAAAATCATAAAACTGGGAAAAAAAAAATTAGAAAAAGGCATTCATATTTGGATTAGTTCTTGATAATAATGAGACATACTGAATCTGAGCATACAAGCCTGTAGTCCATTTACCTGTGCAAATGCATATACAGCTCGCAGGATCCTAGCATAGTCAGTTCCAAGCATTTGAATCACAACATCCGCCAGAAGGGTACCCCACATCCTGCATGAGATATCCAGATTTCCACTGGTTAAGAATCACACAAGTTGATACTAACAGAAGACATGAGAACCAGGTAACGCTTCTAGACTAAAGGCGGAAACAGCATTACGAATTATTAAGGTTGGAATAAATAAGCATTATAAAAGCACATTTATATATGCTCTCTAAACATGATTGTGTTGGTTATAGTTCCCCTTTATTCAAAAATATAACTACAATTTGCTAAATACACCAGCAATTTGGTAGGTGTTTCATGTTTTCCAACAAAGTGAGTAATATACTAATATTATAGTACGTTCTGTGCTCCTTTAATGTTCAGTAGAACCTGAATCCTAATCTCAAGGTCCCTGAACACCAAAAATTTCACAGGTCTGCTTCTCTTGGGTAAAAAATTGATAAATAATAATTTCTTGATGCTTTATATTTTTCAGAGATGAAGTTCGTTTCTTCACTCCCAGGTGACACTTCAATTCTGAACACTTGAAAAACTTTCAAAGCCAGATCCTCGGAGTCATTGAACCAAAGAAAAAGTGGGGAAGTTTAGAGGGATGAATGCAACTATACAAGAGACAGAGAATTTAAATAAGAGAAAAGGATATCATATGAATAAATAAAATCATAGAAAACATGAAGCAAATTTTAGGCGAAGGATAGTCTATACATTGGGCCAAGTAATTGCGCTACGCTTCTAAGCCCCAAATATCGAGTAGCAGCAACTTTTAGACCCTGTCAAGTGTTGTTGGAATGAAAAAGTTAGGCATAAGAACATCCAGAAGTTTGTAGCTTCTAAAGTGCATTATATCAAAGTACTAATTACCAAAAATCCCTTTCCACCCAAGAAAAAAACACCACCATATAAGCTCCCCTTTCAGTTTGAGGAATAAGAAGGAAAAACTATTGTTTTCTAAGATATAGCGACGAAGCATCATAGCCCAAAGTTTATTATGAATAAAGCCTAACTATATGGTTGCTGTAGAGGTTATCTGCAATCATATCCTCTAATATGGGAAAAATTGCTCAAATTTCATTAATTGCTACTCATAATGCCACAAAGATTAAGTATCTAAAGAAACTAGTTAACCTTTTAATTACAGCAGTCTATTTTTAAGCTACCTTTCAGATTTTGGTTTGAAAGGGTGAGTGCAGTTTTCCATATATTTAGCAATTAGCATTAAGAGTGGATAACACGATGAGAGAGAGAGAGA
>NW_019263670.1:0-5656 GCF_002742605.1 Olea europaea var. sylvestris | reverse complement strand
ATGTTTTGAATATGGTTATTTTTTGATGAATTTGTTTGTTTATTTAGTTTGGTTAGAGAGAAGAAATTGCTAGCAAAGAGGGGTTTTTTACGGAGGGGCAAGGGGATATGTTGAGAATAGCAACAGAGAATACGGAGGTCATTTCTTTGTTATTGCTGGCCTCCTCACCGAAAGCTACTGGCCCAAGGTCTCTAAGTCAGATGTCACTAGTGCTATCTAAGCATCACAACATCAAGTTACAGCAAAGGTGGCATTTTTCGGTGGTGGTCATGGCCTAAGTATGTGGCTTACAGCAAAAAAATTGAAAATGGAATGGAAAAGAATGTGCAAGAATTGGAATCAAGTTCGAAAATTGAGGAGAATAAACCTGTGGTGTTCGTGGCCATGCGATAATGGCGTTGGCGACTGATTTTCCTCATGGGATAGGAAACGGGGGTGGGGGTGGGTTAGTGAAGGAGGAGGTGAACAGTGGTAGCCATTTTTTCTTTTTCTTTTTTATTGAATTTTTTAAAGTTATCTTATGTTAAAATTGTATAGCTACCATTTTGCCTTTTTATATCTGGTCAAAATTAATTATTCTGGTTAACTAATAGTCAATTTGGACTCCAACTGAGATTTTTTTAAAGATTTGGTATGTTCGGTGGTACAAATGAAAGATTTGAGCAAAATTTGCTAATAAACGAAAGATTTGGTACCATAGTTGCAATTTTCCCTAATAATTAAGTCTTTACTAACTGAATCATGACTTCTTATTCCATCTTAAATTTAATTCTACCTGCATGATTTAGATAGTTCTCTTTGACCATAGGATATCCCATAATAGTCTACATGTTAACATAGTGAAGTTAAAAAATAAGTTCAATTAAAAGTAATGTTATTAATCATTAGCGATGATCATCACTTGTGACGACTATGTTATCTAAACTGGTGATATTTTATGTCATATGATGATAATAGAAATATTCTTCAACCAGATAAATCTTGTATCCCTACATTTATCATATAGTGTCATGTAAATTAATAGTAAACAGCATTGGTGCTATGTAAGAAGCAACTATCTCTTACCGTTCGAAGAGGACTTATCTCCATATCTCTAGGTTGGAAAACCTTTTTAGATTAGTCAATTAAGTAATCGAAGGTACTAAACTAATGGACTATAGCATAGCAATGATAGCTTGAGCTGATTCACTCAGTGAGATCTCCTATGATAGATGATTACAAATGCCATCTCAATTCCCATTTTCCATCCATCCCATCATTCTTCCTAGAGAGATGTTATAGATGACAAAATCAATGCCCGAGAAAAGAAGCAAATGTGAGGGAAGAAAAATAACTATTATTTCAAGCTCGTCATTGTTAAGGGATAAATCTCATATTAATTAAATATCGAAATATAGATCAACTTATAAGAGTTTTGGTATTCCTCTTAACAAAATTGACTTTTCAAATATGAAATTTCAAGTCTTAATATGGTACCAGAGCCTATTAAGCTTAAAGCAACAATTCAATCCGAGTAAGACTCAAAAATATAAGCACAAGAATTTCAAGATTGGTCTGCTCAAACAAGCCACCATTTTGCGGGACATGTTAAGGGATAAATTCTACATCGGTTAAATATTGAAATATAGACCAATTTATAAGAATTTGGACTTCGCTTTTTAATAAGATTGACATTTTAAGATAAAACCACAAATCTAAACTGTCATAACTTAATAAAAAAAATATATATATATTCTTGTTGAAAGCTAATACCAAATTTATGGATGGCTTAAGATTTTAGTAATTGGAATAGAGCATCAATATGGCACCAAAGCCATTCATCATTAACAGACTCTCAAAAATGAAAAAGAGACTTTCATAGAATTACTTTATGAGTCTTTATAATATAATCTTCTTTGATCATACAATCAAACATAACTAACAAATTTTGTTCACTTTCAATGCCTATGTAGCTTACTCAGCGAAAACTCAAGGCGAGCGTTTAACGCGACTTCGCTCGGAGCACGTGCACCAGTGCGTGTCTGGTGAATGGATCGATGTGGAAGAGGCACGACTATGTAGTAATCATTCGATCATGTCTCGCGATTTCAATGGTGGCGGTGGTGATGGGGTGGTGGCACGTCAGTGTGCAATGGTGTGTTGACCTTTGTAGTGGTGCATATGTGGTATGGTGGGTTGGTGGTAGACCGGTGGTACTGTGGTGATTTGGGTTCATAGGTTTGAATTTGGTTGGTGGTGGTACTGTAGGTGCAGTGGTGTTGGCAGTGTGGTGAATTGGGTGGTGAGATTGTGGGTTGTGTATTGTTGGTGGGTTTGGTGGTGGAGGTAGTGGTGATTTTTGGCGACGGTGAAGGTGGTGGTTGGTGGTTGGAGAGTTGATTATTTGTCGTTTCGTATTAGTAGTGGTATGTGACCACTTTTTAATGCATGTGACCAACCATTTAATTATCTGTGACCAACTGTTTAAGTGTGATCTAAGAATCTGATAATCTGTGACCAATTAATTTGATCTAGAAATAATCTGTGACTTGTAAATTTTTGATCTGTAATTTCGAAATAATTTGCGACCTCGAAATAATCTGTGACTAATTAATTTGATGATAGTAACCAGTAAATAAATTTGTGACCTATAATTATGAATCTGTGACTATTATTTAATAAATATTTTAATTAATTAAATATATACATGAATTTTGAATTTTCAGATTATTTACCTGATTTTTGAAATGGTATAAAGAATACACTTGAAATATGAATTTTTCCCGTCTAGTTTCTATTGCTTCAAGCAGTATGAATTTTCATATTGAATTCAACGGTTTGGGCTCAAACGTGATTTTTCTCTAGTCGACCCAAATGAACTTGGCCTACATTTTCACGCCTATTCCACATAAATACTAAATAGGCACCATGACTTGACAGACTTGTACTTTTTATTTTGGTAGATAGCACTAGGATTTTGAACCTTCATACCTTATTCCTTTCGAAATCATTCAAGCTGCTGTGGTTTCAGTAATTGAAATTGATGAGGAAGACTTGTATGTTGGGGAGTTTTGAAAATTTAAGTGAAAAACCATCAATTTAATTAAAAAAAAAAATTGACTATTTAATTGTCAAATGACACATTTCATCACAAAAGGGCTGAGGTCGCAAACATTCCATAGGTTAGGAAGACCCGATGCTTGAAATCCAACCATCACAAGTTACAAAGATTGGGACCCTAGTCTTATTTATTACTCGTATTTTTATTATTCTGTTGTTTATGGAAGTCTCATGCATTGTTTTTGTTTCTTCATACACATCAACCAAAAATATGGAGGAGAATTTACTTTTACTTTATTACATTAGAGGAAATGACCAAATATTAGTTGCTTGCCGACGATGTAAGCTAATATGTGAAAGAATTATCGAATATATTGTTGTTCTGAAGATAGATCTACAAAGAATACGTCTAAGGTGACACTGAGTTGTCTTTTGGAGGCCCTTCATCTCTCGAAATAGCCAAGCACTATGCATATAATACATTTTGTGTGTATAAAGTGAATACTGAGTGTCGGGTATTAAGACTTGATGTTCCATCTTAAATTGTGAACTTTGTTAAGAGGAGTAGCCCAATACTTTATAGTTGGTCTATATTTCCATCTTTAATTGATGTGAAATTTTATCTCTTAATATTTCCAGCAAGATGGTGGCTCGTTTTGAGCAGATCAATTTTGAAATTCGTATGCTCATTTATTGAGTCTTAGGCCTCATTTGGTAGTGCTTTTTCACCAAAAAAATTGATTTTTTGCCCATTATTTCACTCTTTCAGTCGTCATTTTTGACTTCTTCACTCACATGTGGCTCTCACTTTTCTTCTAACGATCAAAAATTTAATTCTCAAAATCACTATC
Source organism: Olea europaea var. sylvestris (assembly GCF_002742605.1). Lineage (NCBI taxonomy): Eukaryota > Viridiplantae > Streptophyta > Magnoliopsida > Lamiales > Oleaceae > Olea > Olea europaea. The sequence goes on along the minus strand of NW_019263670.1, from coordinate 1,766 downwards.
AAACGAGCCCTTAATCAGATCGAATCGCTTGTTGGAGTTTAATGTGCTCTGATATCATATTAAGACTTGATGTTTCATAAAAGGTTAATCTTGTTAAAAGGAGTAATTCAAAACCTTATAAGTTGGCCTATATTTTCATCTTTAATCGATGTGAAATTTTGTCCCTTAATAGTGTATTGGATAACTCTGTAAAGAATTTTTATATCGATTATGTGGGTTTATATGTATAAATTATTGTGTATTAAATTAAAGGATATCAAATTACGTCAAGCCCGTTTAAAATCGATCCAATAAGATTCCAGCATTTTGGGCTTTAATGTATCCAATTAAAGTGTGTATCTTTTATGTGTAGAGACTGGACCTAAGTTCCTAATTTTATGATGAGTTGAATTATGTTAAAGGGCGTCAATGTATAAATACGATTATGATCCCCAAATCACACGTGCATTGCTCATTCTATTCTGTCTCCCATCGTCAGATAAAATTATAGGTTGCGTGTTGATTTGGAAGATCAAACCACAAGATTCAACTATTGAAATTAATAATGTCTTATTCAGGTAAGCTTCCGCTATAATTCATGTATTTCTTGATGATCCAACATGAAGATCCGGTGATTTTACAGCAACAAATTCTCCTACAGACTCGTCATACTTTTATGCTTTGTTGACCTCGTTTTTAGTTAGGATGACATGGACAACAGATATCGAACTCACTTGTGTGCTTGTAAGCAAATTTCAAAGCATATGGACAGGATGATACTCCGAGTTTGGACGTGGGAAAAACTTTATAACACGAAACAAATATGTTTGGGCTTCAGCGATATATTTTGAGAACGATGTATGATGATAACCAATTGCCAACAATTTGACTGAAGTTAGATGATCTTAACTCAAGCTAAAACAAGTGTATAGTCGGAAAGACTAAAAACAAATAGTAACTTCAAGTGTGTTGATTTGCATTAGCCTTCAAATGATACACTGAGGGGTATTTATAGTGTTACAAATGACACAATGTCCATTGGATGAAAATCCAATCATACAATCCTAGGCATCAATTTGACCTCCCTAATTTGTGGCGCATTTAATGCTCTTAAAAAGAACAACTACCAAATTGTTTAAACTGACAAGACAAGACATTTTACTCATTACAAAAGTTCTATCAATCATTCTAAAAGGATTTCCTACATAAATTTAGAATCCTTTCGTGTAGGTCGTCACTTGCTATAGTTGGGCTTCGGTTTTTAACTTGTGTTGAGCTTCATCACCTCGGAAAACAGATTAGCTTAGCTTCGGGGCTTCATCTTTGACATAGGACTACTTCAGTGGACATGATCTTCTAATTGGAGTGGATTGGCTAGTTCAATAATCAACAAATGGGCCTCATTGGGTTTGCCACATCGAGCCACATGTGGCAAGGCGTAACATGCTCATTTATATACCTACAGAGCTCTTAGAAAATTGGCCTTCACTTAATCAATAGACTATGTATTCGATAACTAATGACATACAAAAATTAGATGAATCTTTCAATTAAGAACTTTTAGGAAATTAACTCAACAATTGTTGAATGGTAAAGGAGCCTACTATCACTAGGCAAATGTATGATGAGGTAAATTCTACACATAACAGGATTGTATTGATTATGATGAAAATTTGTATTTTTTTGTTTTTTCGTTTTTTCGTTTTTTTTTTTTTAAGTTTTGAGAATAATGTGTCAATAGAAGAAAATAATGTACCATGAACCACTATAATTAGAAAGATAGTACA
>NW_019263669.1:11156-14615 GCF_002742605.1 Olea europaea var. sylvestris | reverse complement strand
TTTTTTTTTTGCTATAAATATGAGGTAAGATTTTGAGTTTCATATCAATCAGTTTTACCATGCAATATTCTGGTTTCAACTTCAATCTCTAATTTCTTATCTCTAATATTTAATTTCTTTTACTCTAATATTTAGTATTTTTTGCTATAATAGTCATAGATGGATTTTACTAGTAATGAGTTGATGTAAACCCACATAGCGATTGTAGTTACGAAACTCAAGACAAATTGATCAAACCCTAGAAAGCAAACAATCAATGTTTGAAAAGTTCATTCCAATAAATTATTGTACCAAAAACCAAGATAATCGCAAACAATATTTTATACTTGTGATCAAAACTTACGAACCTTATTTGAATTGATGAACGTCACAAGAAATTAATCCTTGATAAGTTCGGAATTAATTCAATGAAGAACAAGTTGAAAGCAAAATGCCTCTCAATAATATATCTTAAATTGTGTGTTTTACAATAAAGATAATGAATCCTATTTATAGATTACTCATAAAAACTCTATTAAAAATGGTATTAAACTTAAAAGATATAAAAAAGATACCATAAAAAGAGTTTTAATTAAAAAAGAAGTCTAGACAAAATTTGAAAAATTCGCATCCCAGTATTGTACTATGTGATCGTATAAGCTTAATTCGTGTGTTCGCATAGGCTAGTTAACAACGTCCATGTTGGTCTCTGTAAGGGATTATGCGACCGCATGCCTAGATACACTACGTGGTTACATAGTTATTCGCCTCATCGCTATCTTTCGCTACTTGAAACTTGTCCTTTTACTTGTTATGATCGAAGTTTCATCCTCCGTAGTTTGAACAAGTAATCCCATAGCTTATTTGACATCTTTTGCTCGTGACCTAGTCATTGGTCCTTACTCTACCATCAACGGATCCTTGTCTCTGCCAGCAATCGCATCATGAATCTCATCATTCACTCTCTTTACAAAAGGAATTGTCCTCGAATCTCTACCTACATCAAACAAGGAAAGATTAGAAACATTGAAAGTAGCAGAAATGTTATACTAACTTGGAAGATCCAATTTGTAGGTATTGTCGTTGATCTTTTCAAGTACTTAGAACTAGAGATGTTAACGAGCCGAGCAGATTCGAGTCGGCTCACAAGTCGAAACTCAAGGTTTGAGCTCGACTTGATTAAAATTTAAGTCGGGTTTCTTTTGCCCGAACCAAGCGGAGGAAAAGGTCGACCAAAAAATCAAAGCTCAACCCACTAGGGGAGCTGAGCCGACTCGATTTGTTTTGTCTTTTTATAACATAGGCAGTTGAGTGCTGCTTGTTTAAAGGCAGTTGCACAATTGCCTTATTTCCTCTTTTTTTGAGTTGGCCTGACAAGCCATATAGGCTGGCTCGGGCTCAACCCAACACACGAAGATGGGGCTTGGCTCGAATCTAGGCTCAATTTTATCGAGCCTTGAGCTGTTTTTAAGCTAAACAGGATGGCCCGAGTCGACTAGTCAAATTGCCATCCCTACTTGGAATAGTTTCTCTCCTCTCTGTTGCAACTTTAACTTCATTTAAGTCTAAAAGCGTTCTTATGTCATATGCACTCAAACCCAATTTCCTGATTCAAATATAATGCACATTCATCCTTTTTTTGCTTGAGAAGTATAATGCTCATTTTTCTTTTCAATATAGTATCGTACCTTTTCATGAAGGGATCTTAGCTGCTCGGCTTTCTTCTTTCTATCAAAGCTACCTCTCTCGTCAACAGGTAAGGAAATTAAATCTAAAGCTATTAATGGATAAAAATCATAAACAATTTCAAATAGAATATAAGAAGTAGTAGAATATATAGCCCTATTATACGCGAATTCTATGAATGGCAAGCAATTCTTCCAACTCTTCAAATCTTTATTGACTATAGTGTGCAATAGTTGTATCATAGTCTTGTTAACAACCTTAGTTTGCCCATTCGTTTTTGAATGACAAGTTGTAGAAAAAATAGTTTAGTTCCTAAATTACTCTAAAAAAATTTCAAAAATGACTACAGAACTTAACATGTTTATCCGATACAATATTTTTAGGTACCCCATGCAAATGTATTACTTTTTTAAAGAATAAATCCACAATAATAGTGGCATCATCAATTTTATTATATGGAACGAAATGTGCCGTCTTACTAAATCTATTTATCACTACAAATATATAATCCCTTCCTTTCTTAATCCTAGGTAGACCCAACACAAAGTCCATAGACACATTAACCCAAGGTTCACTAGGAATGGGTAATGGTCTATACAAACTTTGAGGTAAAAACTTAGACTTAGCCTTTTTCCAAGCGATGCATCTACTACAAACCCAATCAACATCAACTTTCATCTTAAGTCAATAAAAGTGTTCATTTAACATATCGAAGGTCTTCTTAACTCCAAAGTGACAAATTAACCTCAACTATGTGCTTTACGTACTAACCATTCTCTTATTGAATATTTAGGTACACAACTTATTCTCCTGAAATATATATCCATCATGCTTAAAAAATCTGTCTATAGTATGTTTGTCACATGTGTAATATATATTAGAAAAGTTTAGGCCATTAGTATACATGTCCTTAACATGCTCAAATCCTAGCAATTTGGTACCTAAGGAAGTTAGTATTACATACCTCATTGACAATGCATCCACTACCACATTTTCTTACTTTGTTTGTACAAAATAACATATGAAAATGCCTCAATGAACTCCATAGACCTTGCATGTCTCTTGTTTAGCTTACCTTGACCCTTTAAATCCTTCAATGACTCATGATTGGTGTGAATCATGAACTTCTTTGGTCATAAGTAGTACTGTCATGTCTCCAAAACTCAAACAAGTGTATAGAACTCCTTGTTATATGTAGAATAGTTGAAAGCTGCTCCACTTAACTTTTCACTAAAGTAAGCTATAGGCCTTCATTCTTGCATCAAGACAATCATAATACCTAATCCTGGAACATCACATTCAATCTCAAAATTATTGTTAAAGTTAGGTAGTTTATAATCAGTGTAGTACATAATCTATTCTTAATAGTATTAGAAGCATGTTCTTGTTCAATGTCCCAAGGAAATCCTACACTTTTCTTTACAATCTCTGTGAATGCTGTGGAAAGTATGCTAAAATCTTTAACAAAATACCTATAAAACTGAGCTAAACCATGAAACTTTTTTACCTCGGTTATGCTTTTAGGCGTTGACCACTCCTTATAGCTTTAACTTTCTCCTCATCCACTTCAATTCTCTTTGCACTAACAACATAACCAAGAAAAACAACTTTTTCCTTGCAAAATTATACTTTCTAAAGCTAGCATAAAGTTGTTCTTGTCTTAAGACCACAAGGACATATCTAAAATGTCCTATATGCTTATAAAATTTTTACTATATACTAAAATAACATCGAATTAAACCATTACAAATTTATATAAATGCACACAATACATGATTCCTTAATCTTATAAAC
>NW_019263669.1:0-5154 GCF_002742605.1 Olea europaea var. sylvestris | reverse complement strand
AAAAAAAAAATCATATTAATGTCAACCAAATAAATATAAATCAAGGTATTATTTACAAACTTGGTTACCTCCAAAATCAAAACAAATACAAACAAACTATAGTGCTAGTAATTTCAAGGTTGATCACCAAACTTGAAAAGCAAAAAATAGAACTAGAAATATGGAAGAAATAACAAAAAAAAAACTTATGGAATACCTAAATAACATTCTTGACTCTAAGATATGCTTCCAGCTCACAATCTATAAGTTCTTTGGTTAAATGAGAATTTTTGTAAAGAAAAGCTCCACAGCTTTAATCAAACACATGCATATAGAAGGTAACGAAATATTAGCTTAACAGGGCTGATGATGCAAAAAGATCCAAGTAATTGAACTATCACAAGTTGCTCGTGACTACAAATTTATGGCAAAGTTTAGATGCAGCAAGATTAAAGGGAAAACATATGCATCTCAGTAAGGTTTCTTATCTGTGCAACTCACTTATTTACTACTTCTTGAGTGTTTCCATCACCAATAGATTTAGAGGCGTGTTTCATGAGACACAATTTTAAGACTTGTCCTCTAGGTTGGCGTCTCATTGATGGAGTTAAATGTCATGTATTATTTCGGTCATCCGCGTAGGCCAAGAGATTAACAGAATCCGTTTGGTGAGTGATGAAGTTTACAACATAAAATTGAGGGTTAATGAAAAGCATTGTAAAGTTCAATAAGTAAATCGTGACTTAAGACAAAGTTCAATAGCAAATGAAACGTTTAACTCCTTCATTAATGCTAAACTTGGTTGAGTATTAAACTCAATCTGCACATCTCGAAATCATACTTGTATGTGTTTTGTATGTTTTTTCCAAGAAGCTTATTCAAACTAAATTTTTTCTTTACATTACTTTAATCTCGGGGAGTCAATTTGGCTTACCGACTAGGGCGGCCCATGCTAGGCCCAGAAAAAACCTCGAGCCAACATAGCTCATAGCTTGAAAGAATCAGACAGAAGCTTAGGCTGAGCCCTTTTTTAGGACTTCGGCTCGAGCTCGAGCCAGCTACTACTGCTTTAACTGACAGCTGGATCAGTATTCAAAATTTTAAACTTCAAATTCAAATTTGGTTCAAAATATTTATGTACTTTTTTTTTTGCTATAAATATGAGGTAAGATTTTGAGTTTCATATCAATCAGTTTTACCATGCAATATTCTGGTTTCAACTTCAATCTCTAATTTCTTATCTCTAATATTTAATTTCTTTTACTCTAATATTTAGTATTTTTTGCTATAATAGTCATAGATGGATTTTACTAGTAATGAGTTGATGTAAACCCACATAGCGATTGTAGTTACGAAACTCAAGACAAATTGATCAAACCCTAGAAAGCAAACAATCAATGTTTGAAAAGTTCATTCCAATAAATTATTGTACCAAAAACCAAGATAATCGCAAACAATATTTTATACTTGTGATCAAAACTTACGAACCTTATTTGAATTGATGAACGTCACAAGAAATTAATCCTTGATAAGTTCGGAATTAATTCAATGAAGAACAAGTTGAAAGCAAAATGCCTCTCAATAATATATCTTAAATTGTGTGTTTTACAATAAAGATAATGAATCCTATTTATAGATTACTCATAAAAACTCTTAAAAATGGTATTAAACTTAAAAGATATAAAAAAGATACCATAAAAAGAGTTTTAATTAAAAAAGAAGTCTAGACAAAATTTGAAAAATTCGCATCCCAGTATTGTACTATGTGATCGTATAAGCTTAATTCGTGTGTTCGCATAGGCTAGTTAACAACGTCCATGTTGGTCTCTGTAAGGGATTATGCGACCGCATGCCTAGATACACTACGTGGTTACATAGTTATTCGCCTCATCGCTATCTTTCGCTACTTGAAACTTGTCCTTTTACTTGTTATGATTGAAGTTTCATCCTCCGTAGTTTGAACAAGTAATCCCATAGCTTATTTGACATCTTTTGCTCGTGACCTAGTCATTGGTCCTTACTCTACCATCAACGGATCCTTGTCTCTGCCAGCAATCGCATCATGAATCTCATCATTCACTCTCTTTACAAAAGGAATTGTCCTCGAATCTCCACCTACATCAAACAAGGAAAGATTAGAAACATTGAAAGTAGCAGAAATGTTATACTAACTTGGAAGATCCAATTTGTAGGTATTGTCGTTGATCTTTTCAAGTACTTAGAACTAGAGATGTTAACGAGCCGAGCAGATTCGAGTCGGCTCACAAGTCGAAACTCAAGGTTTGAGCTCGACTTGATTAAAATTTAAGTCGGGTTTCTTTTGCCCGAACCAAGCGGAGGAAAAGGTCGACCAAAAAATCAAAGCTCAACCCACTAGGGGAGCTGAGCCGACTCGATTTGTTTTGTCTTTTTATAACATAGGCAGTTGAGTGCTGCTTGTTTAAAGGCAGTTGCACAATTGCCTTATTTCCTCTTTTTTTGAGTTGGCCTGACAAGCCATATAGGCTGGCTCGGGCTCAACCCAACACACGAAGATGGGGCTTGGCTCGAATCTAGGCTCAATTTTATCGAGCCTTGAGCTATTTTTAAGCTAAACAGGATGGCCCGAGTCGACTAGTCAAATTGTCATCCCTACTTGGAATAGTTTCTCTCCTCTCTGTTGCAACTTTAACTTCATTTAAGTCTAAAAGCGTTCTTATGTCATATGCACTCAAACCCAATTTCCTGATTCAAATATAATGCACATTCATCCTTTTTTTGCTTGAGAAGTATAATGCTCATTTTTCTTTTCAATATAGTATCGTACCTTTTCATGAAGGGATCTTAGCTGCTCGGCTTTCTTCTTTCTATCAAAGCTACCTCTCTCGTCAACAGGTAAGGAAATTAAATCTAAAGCTATTAATGGATAAAAATCATAAACAATTTCAAATAGAATATAAGAAGTAGTAGAATATATAGCCCTATTATACGCGAATTCTATGAATGGCAAGCAATTCTTCCAACTCTTCAAATCTTTATTGACTATAGTGTGCAATAGTTGTATCATAGTCTTGTTAACAACCTTAGTTTGCCCATTCGTTTTTGAATGACAAGTTGTAGAAAAAATAGTTTAGTTCCTAAATTACTCTAAAAAATTTTCAAAAATGACTACAGAACTTAACATGTTTATCCGATACAATATTTTTAGGTACCCCATGCAAATGTATTACTTTTTTAAAGAATAAATCCACAATAATAGTGGCATCATCAATTTTATTATATGGAACGAAATGTGCCGTCTTACTAAATCTATTTATCACTACAAATATATAATCCCTTCCTTTCTTAATCCTAGGTAGACCCAACACAAAGTCCATAGACACATTAACCCAAGGTTCACTAGGAATGGGTAATGGTCTATACAAACTTTGAGGTAAAAACTTAGACTTAGCCTTTTTCCAAGCGATGCATCTACTACAAACCCAATCAACATCAACTTTCATCTTAAGTCAATAAAAGTGTTCATTTAACATATCGAAGGTCTTCTTAACTCCAAAGTGACAAATTAACCTCAACTATGTGCTTTACGTACTAACCATTCTCTTATTGAATATTTAGGTACACAACTTATTCTCCTGAAATATATATCCATCATGCTTAAAAAATCTGTCTATAGTATGTTTGTCACATGTGTAATATATATTAGAAAAGTTTAGGCCATTAGTATACATGTCCTTAACATGCTCAAATCCTAGCAATTTGGTACCTAAGGAAGTTAGTATTACATACCTCATTGACAATGCATCCACTACCACATTTTCTTACTTTGTTTGTACAAAATAACATATGAAAATGCCTCAATGAACTCCATAGACCTTGCATGTCTCTTGTTTAGCTTACCTTGACCCTTTAAATCCTTCAATGACTCATGATTGGTGTGAATCATGAACTTCTTTGGTCATAAGTAGTACTGTCATGTCTCCAAAACTCAAACAAGTGTATAGAACTCCTTGTTATATGTAGAATAGTTGAAAGCTGCTCCACTTAACTTTTCACTAAAGTAAGCTATAGGCCTTCATTCTTGCATCAAGACAATCATAATACCTAATCCTGGAACATCACATTCAATCTCAAAATTATTGTTAAAGTTAGGTAGTTTATAATCAGTGTAGTACATAATCTATTCTTAATAGTATTAGAAGCATGTTCTTGTTCAATGTCCCAAGGAAATCCTACACTTTTCTTTACAATCTCTGTGAATGCTGTGGAAAGTATGCTAAAATCTTTAACAAAATACCTATAAAACTGAGCTAAACCATGAAACTTTTTTACCTCGGTTATGCTTTTAGGCGTTGACCACTCCTTATAGCTTTAACTTTCTCCTCATCCACTTCAATTCTCTTTGCACTAACAACATAACCAAGAAAAACAACTTTTTCCTTGCAAAATTATACTTTCTAAAGCTAGCATAAAGTTGTTCTTGTCTTAAGACCACAAGGACATATCTAAAATGTCCTATATGCTTATAAAATTTTTACTATATACTAAAATAACATCGAATTAAACCATTACAAATTTATATAAATGCACACAATACATGATTCCTTAATCTTATAAACGTGCTAGGTACATGAGTAAGTCCAAATGGCATGACTAACCACTCATATAAACCATACATAGTTTTCATAGCAGTTTTTTCACTTATCCCTTCTCTCATTCTAATTTGTTGATAGCTAAGATCTATTTTATTAAACATACATGATACATGTAATTCATCTAACATATCCTCTAACCTATGCATAGGATGACGATATTTTATCATTATGTTGTTGATTGCCAACAGTCTACGTACATCTTCCATGTCTCATCTTTCTTGGGTAAAAGTAGCACTGGCACGGCACATGGACTCATTTTTTCCTTCACACACCCTATAGCTCATCAATTCTTCCACTTGCTTTTGAAGTTCCTTGGTCTGCTCAGGATTACTCCAATAAGCTGACCTATTTAGAATGATAGCTACAGGTACGAAGTTAGTTTGACACTCAATGCCTCGAATAACTAGGCATGTCCTCTGGAAGCAAGTCTTCGAATTTCTATATATATATATAAAAAAAAATGTAGCCAAACTAGGAATGGATATTTTAGATTCCTCAAAATTGAAGAGTGGTTACTTATAAACCAACAAGATCATTGGTT
>NW_019263668.1:10425-14615 GCF_002742605.1 Olea europaea var. sylvestris | reverse complement strand
CAAGTGGGCATCTTTTGGCCTTAATTTCTCATTCACCCTAAATTGATTTTGAGAAAATAAATATACCATATTAATCTACTCATAGAGTAGAACACATTCGGCCAAAGAAATCTTATATCCGATTAACGGGATCCACTAAATTAATTGGTCAAAAGTTGGTCAAACCAACTAATTAAAACCCAATTTTTCCAACAATCCCCCACATGAATGGAAATTAATACAATAGACTATGCAGACCATATAGAGAGATTGAGCAGAATGTTATCGCATCTGGACAGGTACCTTATGAGTTTGAACCTTCTGTAGTAGAATACTATCGAATTTACTTGGCTAATCATTGAACGCGGTGTCTTGAACTGTCAGCCATTTTTGTAAACCAAGACAATAGTATCAATACAATAACCTTCCTAACATTTTCGAGTTCTCACTATTGTGTTCATTTTGGCCCTGAACAACGCTTGAATTTCATAAGTGCTTTAGAGAATTCAAGCGTTTGAAACATTCTCATAGAAGCGGCCACTCTTCACACTTGTATAGGTGATCTCCTATTAAGAATATTTGCCATACTCCACTTAGGTTGTCCAAGATATAGGAATCATTAAAAGTATAACTTAACCTAAAACTTTCCACAGATAGCACTTCCTTATCATAGGAATGGGTAGGAGTTAACTTCGAAGTGCTTATTTGAATCTGCATAACTTAGTTGTCCCATTGAACTAAGATTTTGGGATCTCCAATCAGCAAGGTTGGGTTACCATTACAAAAATTCTTATGTAGTAAGCTTTAAATCCATTCCCCTTGATAGGCAGTATACTTGATCTTTTGGTAAGCTTTTGGTAAGCGAATCCGCAAGATTTTCTCTAGACTTTACATAATCTATGAAAATAATACCATTTGAGATCAACTGCTTAACTGTATTATGTCTTCGACGAATATGTCGAGACTTACCATTATATATACTACTTTGTGCTCTACCGATAGCAGACTGATTATCACGATGTATACTAATTGCAGGCACATGTTTAGGCCAACATGGAATATCCTCTAAAAAATTTCGAAGCCATTCTGCTTCCTCTCCAGCTTTATCTAAAGCTATGAATTCAGATTCCATCGTGGATCGAGCTATACATGTTTGTTTAGATGATTTCCAAGATACAGCCGCACCACCAATGGTAAAAACATACCCACTAGTGAATTTTGAGTCTTTTGTATCTGATATCTAATTAGCATCACTGTATCCTTCTAATATAGTTGGATATCTCGTATAATGTAATCCAACATTTGAGGTGTATTGTAGATATCTAAGAACCCTTACCAGTGCTTTCCAATGATCATTTTTTGGGTTACTTGTATATCTACTAAGTTTGTTTACTGCATATGCAATATCCGGACGAGTGCAGTTTGTAATGTACATTAGACTGCCTATTATCCGAGAATATTCTAATTGAGATATGGGTTTGCCTTTATGTTTAGCCAAATGTAGACTTAAGTCTACTGGTGTTTTAACTAGACTGTCATCATACATATTAAACTTTTTAAGTACAGTCTCAATATAATGAGATTGAGATATGACAAGTCCCTCAGATGTTTTAAGAATTTTAATTCCTAATATTACATCTGCAATACCCATATCTTTCATGTCAAAATGTTTTGTCAACATTTTCTTAGTATTTGTTATCATATCATAACTACTACCCACAATTAGCATGTCATCAACGTATAGACATACAATTACATATGCATTAGGTGTGGTTTTAATATAAACACATTTATCACATTCGTTAATCTTAAAATCATTTGACAATATAGTTTTGTCAAATTTTGCATGCCATTGTTTTGGTGCTTGTTTTAGTCCATTTAATGATTTGACGAGTCTACACACCTTTTTCTCCTATTCAGGAGCGATGAACCCTTCGAGTTGTTTCATGTAAATTTCTTCTTCTAGCTCACCATTTAATAAAGCTGTTTTGACTTCCATCTGATGAATTTCCAAATTATGCAATGCTGTGATTGCAATTAATACTCTAATTGATGCTATCCTTGTCACAGGTGAGTATGTATCGAAAAAATCAAGGCATTCCCTTTGTTTGAATCCTTTAGCTACCAATCTGGCCTTGTATTTATCAACTGATTCATCAGTCTTTAATTTTCTTTTGAAAATTCATTTACAACCTAATGGTTTATTACCAGGTGGAAAATCTACCAATTTTCAGGTATGATTCTGCATAATAGAATCAATTTCACTATTGATAGCCTCTTTCCAGAATGGAGTTTCTAGACTAGACATTGCTTCATTGAATGTCCTAGGTTCATTTTCTAACATATAAGTTAAAAAATCTGGGCCAAAAGATGTAGATGTTTTGGTTCTTTTGCTGGGTCTTGGTTCTTCATCACTTTGAGGATTACTAATTGCAGAATCATAAGTTCATTTTTGCGGGCTTATTTCTTTCCTATTTTTACAAGGAAATTTGTCCTCAAAAAATACAACATTCCTAGATTCAATGATAGTATTTTCATGTCTATCCGGAATGTCAGACTTATGTACGAGGAACCGATAAGCACTACTGTTATTAGCATATCCAATGAATATGTAATCGATGGTTTTAGGCCATATTTTAACTTGTTTAGGCTTTGGTATTTGTACCTTAGCCAAACACCCCTACACTTAAGTATTTGTAGGAATGTTTATAACCTTTCCATATCTCATAAGGAGTTTCGTTCCTACCTTTGTGTGGTACTTTATTTAGAATGTGGTTAGCTGAGAAAATTGCTTCCCCCCCTCCCCCACAAATTTTGTAGTAAACCAGAACTAACCAACATAGCGTTCATCATCTCTTTTAGAGTACGATTTTTGCATTCCGCAATACCGTTTGATTGAGATGAATAAGGAGCTGTAGTTTGATGAATAATCCCAGAATCTGAACAAAATTCATCAAACGGTGCTCTATATTCCCCACCTCTATCATTACGAACAATTTTTATTCGTTTGCTTAGATGATTCTCAACCTCATTCTTGAACTGTTTAAATGTTTCTAAAACCTCGTCTTTACTTCTTAGCAAAAGAAAATAACAATACCTTGTGCAATCATCTTTAAAAATAATAAAATACTTTTTACCTTCTCTAGTTTGCACAAACTTTAAATCACAAATATTACTGTGAATTAGTTCTAGAGGATTCGAGTTCCTTTCAACGGAATGAAACGGTGTTTTCGCTAATTTAGCCTCTACACATGTTTCGCATCGATAATTTTGATCAAAGGACATAGAAGGCAATAAATCTAAATTTACTAATCTTTGTAAAGTATTAACATTTATATGTCCTAACCTATCATGCCAAAAGTTAGAAAATTCAATCAAGTAAGCAGAATATTTATTTTTATTAATATCAAAATCATGGAGTACAGGCATTACATTTAATTTGAATAGCCCACTGGCTAAGTACCCTTTGCCTACAAACATGCCATTTTTGGTGAGTACAAACTTTTCAGATTCAAATACCAGCTTAAATCCATTCTTGCTTAACAGAGCTCCGGATACCAAGTTTTTGCGAATATCAGAAACATGCAGCACATCGATGAGTGTTACTTCTTTCCCTGATGTCATCTTCAGCACTACTTTTCCTAGACCAATAACTTTTGATATTGCTGAGCTGCCCATGAAAAGTTGTCGTCCATTGATAGGAGTGTAAGATGAAAACATCTCCTTATCCGCACAAACGTGACGAGTAGCGCCAGTATCAACGAACCATTCTCTCGGATTATCCACCATGTTTGCTTCAAATACAACAGCCGAGAGTATTAGTTCAAACACTCCGTTAGACAGTCTGTCTTCTTCAGTCAAGTGAACTTGGTCCTTTTTATTTTGCTTTTTCTGCCGGCAGTCCTTTGCAATATGACCAGGCTTACCGCAGTTATAGTAATCTCCTTTGAATTTCTTGGCCTTGCTCTTTTGCTTGCCATTATTCGGATGCTTCCTTTTCTTGCTAGTATTTGGTTCCACCAAATTGACTTTAGCCTCTATTTGTTGCTTTCCAGACTTCTTTTCAGCATTTCGATTGTTTTCCTCAATTCTTAATTTAACAATCAAATCTTCAAGTCCCATTTCCTAGCGTTTATGTTTCAGGTAGTTCTTGAAATCTTTCCACATTGGTGGTAATTTTTCGATAATTGCAGCTACCTGAAATGGTTCAC
>NW_019263668.1:0-1383 GCF_002742605.1 Olea europaea var. sylvestris | reverse complement strand
TTGGACTCCCTCCAACTCTTCGATAGGTTTCCTTCCTTCGATTTTGATCTGAGAGTCTAGTGAACTGAGTTCGAAATCCCATATGTAAGCCATATGCACTCTCGGGAGGGTGTGTTGACGACAGCCGTAGGCTTTCAATTGACAAGTATCAGCGAGCTCCATGTTTTCTTTGACTTCGCCCACACCATGGGGAGTATGGAACTTAATTGAATGGTGGTACGGTGACACCACTTTTTTCAAACTGAATATCAGTGGTTGCCCCATGACGACATCATAAGGCGACATAGTATCGAGCACCACAAACTCAGAGTTTGTCTTTACTTGACGGGGTGCCGATCCGGACTCAACTTTGAGTTTGATCGATCCTTTAGTTGAGGTCAGGGCTCCGCTTAGTCCAGTGACCATATTTGAGTATGGTCATACGAAGTTGGCAGGTATGCCCATCCACTTGAGGGTGTTGCTGAAGAGAATGTTGAGAGCACTTCCCGTACCCACCAAGACTTTTAGGATGGTTACTCCGGCGACATGTAATGAGATTACTAGGACTCCGGGGTAGGGGTGTGGATTTGCCTCTTTTTCATCAAAAGATAACTGGTCATCCGTAGGTCACTTGAAATGTTTCTCAGTTATGCCGATCTCGAAGAGATCCGCCACGATTGGTTTCTTCAGTCTGGCTTCCCTGGCTTGCGTATTTGCCTGCCCCTTAGCATGTTAACTTGAGGTTTGGGTAGGTCGATATTGCACGCTCTGGCCCTGGCTTGGTCTCCTCGAACTATCTCAATCCCATGAGGGATGGGGAACTTCATACAGTAATGATAGATTGATGTGGCAGCTTTCAGCTCATGAAATATAGGTCGTCCTAATATTGCGTTGTGGTTGGATGGCAGATCAACTACCACGAAATTCGCTAGAATCCTTCTTTGACTAGGGGCTTCACCCAACTCTACAATAAGGACGATCTGACCTCGGGCCTCAATAGGGTATCTGGAGAACCCTTGCAGTTTCCTTGAGTATGGTTGAAGGTAGCATTCTGATATTTCTAACTGCTTCAAAGTTCGTGAATATAGTATGTTGATCGAACTCCCATTATCCACTAATGTCCTGTGAACATTCACCCTGGCAACTGGCATGGTGACCACCAGGGTGTCACTTTGGTTCTAGAGGATTCTTTGAGAATCTTCCTTAGTGAACCAGAACCATTTAGGGTCTGTGCCGATCTGAGGGGTTTGATCTTCGTAATTCGGCATGATCCGGTCATTTCGGGCTTGTCTTGGTCTCGCCCTTCTAAATCCCTCAATATACTGGTTTTCTCCAACTATCATTTTGATTTCGATGCGTGGGGGTGGATTACGATTGGGAACTGTCTGCTGAGCTAGCGCAGGA
>NW_019263667.1:0-14624 GCF_002742605.1 Olea europaea var. sylvestris | reverse complement strand
AATTATGATTGAATGTGTTATTAGTTGTATTTATGTAGTGTTGTTATAAATGTAAAAAAATTTAATTATAGTACAGAACCGAATGAAACTGAACCCGAACCCGAACCCGAACCCGAACGGTTCCATAATTATATTTGGACCTGACGGTTCTATTTACTAAATACCCGAAATTTTTGGTTCGATTCAGTTCTCTTTAAAATCGAACCTAACCAACCCGTGCCTAGGCCTACATGTGACTCTTGCAGAGTCAAAGAATCCAAAGGTTAGAACTCCAATTTAGGAAAATGGGCCATAGTTCCCAAAATTATATACGATATAATTTAATACAATAAATATATTGAGACAACTTTCTCATCATTTAAATGATAGATATTAATTATCATATAAACTAATTAGGACCATGGAATATCTAAGTCTCATCAATTAAAATAAATGCATGCATAAATCATCATTCAGTAGATAAAATGATTACCTAAGGCTCTTTTAGAAATCAGTAAGCTATCTATCGTTCACATCACGTAGAAGAAAATATCAAAATAAGTACATGAAGTCTTAGTCTACTGTCATCGTCATTTTTTTTTAAATATAAAAATATAACGTATAAAATAAATATATTTTGCATGCATGACAATGCAAAAACTACTTACAATTTGAGCACTTGACATAGTTGGAGCATTTTAGACCATCAACTGCAGCTATCGCTATTAGTTTAGAACGAGATTTATCGCCAAACAGAAATTATGAATTTTAAATAAATACACGACATTTTTTTTTCACATTAAATTCCCAGTATATAGTTTAAATCCGAAACAAGCAAACATTCACATTAGTCAAATAAAATACATCATATAGTATAACGTCAATCATTAAAATAATATTAAATAGTATGATATGATCCAGGAGTCGAGCCTGACGAAGGTAAGTGCGAGACGAGACCCGTTGATAATCGATGACGGACCAATGACGCGATCAAGGGCAAAGCAAGTGAAACAAGCGATGGGATTGCTCGTTCAAGAAACTATTAATGGAACCATGTTCGGGACTCGAAATGGGACAAGTTTCGTGTTCGGTTCGAAGACCGAAACAAAGTGGATCAATGCGTTACAAGCAGCCGAAAACAACACTGGGCAGTGTAACCATGCGGCCGCACAGCATGATACCGAGAATCAAAATGGCCAAAATCTTATTACCATGCAGCCGCACATGTTATAACCATGCGACCGCATGGTTCATTTCTGGGCACGATTTTCCTTTTTTTTCGTGTTTTTCCTTATTTTACTAGAATTTCATTCTTAATCAAATTCCTACCATATTGGACGAATATTTTAGGAATTTTGTTAGATTATTAGAATTATATTTCCTTTTTGACTCCTATTCGAGGATTAATATAAATAGGAGAATATCTTTTCATTGTAAAAAAACCTTTGAACTTTTGGCATTGCTTGATATTATAGAGAGAGAATTATTCTTTTAATTTAATTGTTCTTCTTAAACAATCTTGGAACTTATCAAGATTCAACTTCTTGTGGCGTTCTATCAATTGGATTGTGGGTTCTTTCAATTGTAATCAAGGGGTTTTAGGTTCTTCGCTAATCTAGGGTTTCTTAGTTCAATTCTTGGGGTTCAAGATCCAAAACTGGGTGAGTATTGGCGTTCTTGGGTTTCGCATCAATCTCGTTGTGGGTTTCATAGTTTCCATTGCTACGGGGTTCGCATCAGTTGGTATCAGAGATTTGGCTCCAATTTAATCAGGTTATATCCTTTGTTTTCTAATTTTTTTCAATTTCTTGTGTTCTTGTGTCCAGAAGATTTTCTTGATCTTTGACCCAAAAAATTTCATCAAAAATCTTCAAATTCCGTTTTTGGGCTCAATTTTCGCCCAAATCAGTTTTCGTTTTCTTTGTTGGTTTTGTTATTGATTTTCGGATCTAAAAAAAATTACTGTTCATCCGTACGGTACTGTTCATCCGTACAGTTAAAAAAAACTTGTTAAATAATTATTGATCAGTCAAATACCAACTATTATTATTCATTATCGTTTCTAAATTATTTGGACACATTGAATCATTCCGTTCCTTCATTCAAATCAAGTTTTAAAAGTTTTCTTGAGTCCTTTGTTACAATTATTGAGTCACATCCGGTTTGGGAAATTCTACACGAATTGATTGATTGATTGAGTTCATTTATTGTTCCTAGAAACAATTATTGAAAGAATTAAGTGGTAAAAGGTAGAGAGGCGAGCTTAATAGAGGGTAAACGCCTTGTGTGTGTGTTTTCGAGTGACTTTTGGTGAGGCAGTAAAATAAAATTTGAGTGTTAGGATGTCAGAAAGAGCAGAATCAAACTCAAGCCGGCAAGGCAATAATAGCAATGCAACGGAAGATTTAGTGCAAAGGTTTGAGAGGATGTTTGGAGATGTGAGAGATAGGTTGGAGAAGTAGGAGGCTTGGATGAATAGATTAGATACATCGGTGGCTAATCTTAGTTGGGGGCATCGAGTGGATGTATCCAATGCCAGAGGACCGGATAGGTGGGAGCCTAGAAGGGAAAGGCGAGAGGAGTATCGATATGGGAGTGACATGGGCGAAGATGAATTTCACGGTGTTGAGATGGGAAGGATGAGGAATAGAGGCGATAGGTTTGACAGACAGGGTCGGAATGACGCGGGGAGGAGATGGAAACTCGGGAAATATAAAAATGACAATTCCTTCATTCAAAGAAAGGAGTGATCCCGAGGCATACCTGGAGTGGGAAAGGAAGGTTGAAATGATCTTCAAGTGTTATAACTATTCGGAGGAGAAAAATTTGAAGTTAGCAGTTTTGGAGTTCAGTGACTATGTAATTTCATGGTGGGATCAAGTGATTACTTCACAACGTAGGAGTGGGGGAAGACCACTCAGCACTTGGGAGGAATTGAAGTCATTGATGAGAAAGAGGTTTGTTCCTAGCCACTATTACCGAGAGATCCATCAAAAAATGCAAGGTCTATATCAAGGGTCGAAAAGTGTAGAGGAGTATCATAAGAAGATGGAAATACTCATGATTAGGGCCAATGTGGCGGAGGATCGAGAGGCTACCATGGCACGATTCTTGAATGCGTTGAATAGGGAAATTGTCAATGTAGTGGAGTTGCAACATTATGTGGAGTTGGAAGACATGTTGCATGTGGCTATGAAGGTAGAGAGACAGTTGAAGAGGAAAGGGGCAGCTAGGCAGCCGTTAGGAATTTCGAGTGTTAATCCATCTTGGAAGCCAGAGTGGAACAACAACAACAAAAGTGATAAAGCAGTACCTAAAGGTAGGAATGAGTGGTAGAAAGGGAAAGAAGAAAGTGCTAGCAAAACAGCACCCAAAACAGATTCACAACCATTAAGGAATCGAGATATCAAGTGTTTCAGATTCTTGGGGTCAGGGCACATTGCTTCTCAATGCCCAAATAAACGGGTAATGGTTTTGTTGGTTAATGGAGAAGTGGTGAGTGAAAGTGAAGGAGAGTTTGAGGACATGCCTGCATTGGAGGACGTTGAAGAAGAAGAAAAATTGGAGTTTACTGTTGGGGAATCGTTGGTGTTAAGGAGAGCTCTTAACACTCAAGTCAAAGTGGATGATTCGGAGCAGCAGCAAGAAAATATATTCCACACACGTTGTTACGTCAACGATAAGGTATGTAGTATGATTATTGATGGTGGGAGTTGCACGAATGTAGATAGTACAACTTTAGTTAAGAAATTAGGACTAGCATTGTTAAGACACCCTAGGCCTTCTAAGTTGCAATGGTTGAACGAAAGTGGGGAAGTTAGGGTGAATAAAAGAGTTTTAATTAATTTCTCAATTGGGAGTTATAGTGACAAAGTAGTATGTGATGTGGTGCCTATGCATGTGGGTCATATCTTGTTAGGAAGACCATGACAATATGATAGAAGGGTCACACATGATGGTTATAGGAATTGTTATAGCTTTTTCAAGGATGGGAAGACTATTACTCTTGTGCCATTAACACCGGCACAAGTGTATGGAGATCAAATCAAGTTGAAAAGTGAGGAAGACGAGAGAATAAGAGAGTCAGGAAAAAGGAGAGGCAATAGTGAAACCATCAATAAGAGAGAAAATAGTGAGGTGGCTGAGAGTGGAGAAAAGAGAGAGAAGCCACATGAACAGAGAGAAAAAGAGTCAGTTGAGAGGAGATAAAAAGAGTCAGCTGAGCGGAGAGAAAAGCCAAAGGTCAACTTCTATACAAAAGAGAGTGAGTTGAAAAAGGCTATGAGCGATAATAGGCAAATGATATTGTTAGTGTACAAGGAGTCCCTCCTCAATTTTGAGGATTCTAACACATCCCTCCCTAGTTTGGTTAAGTTTTTATTGCAGGAGTTCGACGATGTGTTTCCTGAGGAGATGCCAAGTGGATTGCCACCAATCAGAGACATCGAGCACCAGATTGACTTTGTACCCGGAGCTGTCATACCGAATCGACCAGCTTACCGAAGCAATCCCGAGGAGACGAAGGAGCTTCAAAAGCAAGTGGAGGAGTTGATGAGCAAAGGTTGTCAGGGAGAGCATGAGTCCATGTGCTGTACCCGTTTTGCTGGTGCCTAAGAAGGACGGGACTTGGAGAATGTGCGTGGATTGCCGAGCTATCAACAATATCACGATAAAGTATCGTCACCCAATACCTAGGCTAGATGATATGCTTGATGAGTTGCATGGTGCTTGCATTTTTAGTAAGATTGATTTTAAGAGTGGGTATCATCAAATTCACATGCGGGAGGGTGATGAATGAAAAATGGCGTTTAAGACTAAGTATGGATTGTATGAATGGTTAGTTATGCCGTTTGGACTCACTAATGCACCGAGCACTTTTATGCGTTTAATGAACTATGTTTTGCGTACTTTTATTGGAAAATTTGTTGTAGTTTATTTTGATGACATCTTAATCTATAGCAAAAATCTAGATGAGCATTTAGAACATTTAAATTGTGTGGTTGTTGTGTTGCGAAAGGAACAACTATATGCTAATTTCAAAAAGTGCACATTTTGCATGGATAGAGTTGTTTTCCTAGGATTTGTGGTTAGTGCTAACGGGGTGGAAGTCGATGAAGAAAAGATAAAAGCTATTAAAGAATGGCCAACACCTAAGACTATAACTGAAGTTAGGAGTTTTCATGGATTGACTAGTTTTCATAGGCGATTTGTAAGAGATTTTAGCACCATCACCACACCGTTGACTGAAATAGTAATGAAAAGTGTAGGTTTTCATTGGGGAGAATCTCAAGAAATTGCATTTAACACAATTAAGGATAAACTATGTAAAGCACCTGTTTTGGCATTACCAAATTTTGATAAAATATTCGAGGTTGAGTGTGATGCATCAGGAATAGGTATAGGAACAGTGTTAATGCAGGAAAGGAGACCTATTGCTTACTTTAGCGAAAAGTTGAGTGGGGCAGCATTGAATTATCCAACATATGACAAGGAGCTGTATTCACTTGTTCGAGCATTGGAGACTTGGCAGCACTACTTATGGCCAAAGGAATTCGTGATACACACCGATCATGAATCTTTAAAGCATTTGCGAGGTCAAGGTAAGTTGAACAAAAGACATGCGAGATGGGTGGAGTTTATCGAGACATTTCCCTACGTCATCAAGTACAAACAAGGTAACGAAAATATAGTTGCTGATGCTTTGTCTCGAAGGTACGTGCTTTTAAATTCATTAAGTAATTACTTGGTTTCGAGCATATTAAGGGCATGTATGAATCTGAATGTGATTTTTCTAGTATTTATGCTTCATGTGACAAAGGTGCATTTGATAAATTCTATAGGCATGAAGGATATTTGTTTAGGGAAGATAAGTTGTGCATTCCTAATTGTTCTTTGCTAGAATTATTGGTAAGGGAAGCACATGGGGGTGGTTTAATGGGATACTTCTGGGTTCAAAAGACTTTAGACATGTTAGGGGAACATTTTTATTAGCCTAAAATGCGACATGACGTTGAACAAATATGTGGAAAGTGCATAACTTGTAAAAAGGCTAAGTCTAAGGTTCAACCCCATGGTTTGTATACTCCTTTGCCTGTACCTAGTGAACCTTGGGTAGACATATCTATGGACTTTGTGTTAGGTTTGCTTAAGACAAAAAGGGGCCGGGATTCAATATTTGTAGTGGTCGATAGGTTTAGTAAAATGGCGCACTTCATACCAAGTCATAAAACTGACGATGCTACTAATATTGCAGACTTATTCTTTAGGGAAATAGTACGTTTACATGGAGTATCTAAAAGTATAGTGTCTGATAGGGACGTGAAGTTTTTGAGTCATTTTTGGCGTGTTCTGTGGAGTAAGTTAGGAACTAAGTTATTATTTTCTACAACTTGTCATCCACAAATAGATGGACAAACTGAGGTAGTTAATTGAATTATGACTTAACTACTTAGGACAGTAATCAATAAAAATCTGAAATCATGGGAAGAGTGTTTAGGGTTTATAGAGTTTGCATATAATCGAGCTACACATTCTACTAGTTCGTTTTCTCCTTTTGAAATTGTTTATGGTTTTAATCCACTAACACCTATGGATTTAATGTCTTTGCCTGTGCATGAATGAGATAGCTTGGATGGGAAACGAAAAGCTGAGATGGTGAAAACACTCCATGAAAAAGTCAGGATGCAGATCGAAGAGAAAGGAAAGTTGATTGCATCAAAAGCAAATAAAGGAAGAAGACTCGTTACATTTGAGCCTGGAGATTGGGTCTGGGTGCATTTCAGAAAAGAGCGTTTTCCAGAACAGAGGAAGTCAAAATTGCAACCACGAGGCGATGTACCGTTTCAAATCATCGAGAGGATCAATGACAATGCATACAAAGTGGATTTATTAGGTGAGTATAATGTTTCAGCTACTTTTAATGTATCTGATCTCTCTCTGTTCGATGTAGGTTCAGATTCGAGGACGAATCCTTTTGAAGAGGGAGGGGATGATATAATCCAGGAGTCAAGCCCGACGAAGGCAAGTGCGAGACGAGACCCGTTGATAGTCGATGGTGGACCAATGATGCGATCAAGGGCAAAGCAAGTGAAACAAGCGATGGGATTGCTCGTTCAAGAAACTATTGATGGAACCATGTTCGCGACTCAAAATGGGACAAGTTTCATGTTCGGGTCGAAGGTCGAAACAAAATGGATCAATGCGTTACAAGCAGTCGAAGACGACACTGGGCAGTGTAACCATGCGGCCGCACAGCATGATGCCGAGAATCAAAATGGCCAAAATCTTATTACCATGCGGTCGCACATGTTTTCCTTTTTTCCGCGTTTTTCCTTATTTTACTAGAATTTCATTCTTAATCAAATTCCTACCATATTGGATGAATATTTTAGGAATTTTGTTAGATTATTAGAATTATATTTCCTTTTTAACTCCTATTCGAGGATTAATATAAATAGGAGAATATCTTTTCATTGTAAAAAACCTTTGAACTTTTGACATTGCTTGATATTATAGAGAGAGAATTATTCTTTCAATTTAATTGTTCTTCTTAAACAATCTTGGAACTTATCAAGATTTAACTTCTTGTGGCGTTCTATCAATCGGATTGTGGGTTCTTTCAATTGTAATCAAGTGATTTTAGGTTCTTCGCTAATCTAGAATTTTTTGGTTCAATTCTTGGGATTCAAGATCCAAAACCGGGTTAGTATTGACGTTCTTGGGTTTCGCATCAATTTCGTTGTAGGTTTCGTAATTTCCATTACTACGAGGTTCACATCATAGTATCTTATCAAGATGTCCAAAAAGTGATTAAAGTTAGATGTATCCACAGTATAATAAAAAATATTTTCTTAGGGTTCAAAAGCCCCTTTTTTTTATTAGGAATTGTCAACACTAGCATTAAAACTCACAGGCAGCATATATTCCTTCAAATTTGCTGACATGGGCGAACAGTAACAATGATGAACAGTGACGTCCACGCAAATCTATTTATTTATTTAACATATGCTAATTTTTTTTTTAAAAGTCTACAGAAACGTAGACCCGCTCTGATACCATTCTATAACGCCCCAAATTAAATAAACATAACGTCACGTAAACATAGAACATTAAATGGAATTAAATCGAAACACATAATATCTTAACAAAATTATTTTAAAATGTTTTTTTTGAAAAATTTCTTTACTTGGCAACCCGTGCACTGCTCAACCACCATCCACATCGATCGACCTAACATGAAATGTTAAAATTTGAATGAATGAGTAATTTATACTCAGTAGGAAACGAATAACAGTGTGATCCCGAATAAAATATCAAATCATGCATCCAAATAATCATACCGTCATATCATATCTTTAGATTTCGATAAAAGCTCATATCATATTATTTGTACCAGATGACCATATCATATCGTATCATATCATAACTTTCATGAGTATAATATTTATCAACATGAAGAAATAAATTAAACGGGATTAATCACTTGCACCTCGTAATCCTACCTCGATAGATAAAACAGTTTTTGTTGGAAGAAAAAACGAAAGGTTCACATTCCCAAAAGTCTTTATTCTCTGGTTGTGGTGCTGCTGCCACCGTATGCATGTATATAAATTTCTAGAATAAATAATAAAAAATCTTGTATGGTATTTATAGTTGGGAGGGAATATTAAAAGCCAAAAAATCTGTCAATTGTCGTGCCCATTTTCCCTAAAAATTCTCAATCTATAATCACTCTTTAAGAAACGTGTGGCACATCCATCACTCCTCCCAATTAAGGCAATTATCCCTTTTCAATCTCTAAAATATGGGTAAATAATTATTAAAATAAATCCTACCTTATCTGTAACTTGTGAAGAATACATTCTCTCTCCATCAAATCATAACAAATTATAAGTCAAATTCTCTATTTTTTCCAACCATATCCCACAAATCATAACAAATTAAGAGTAAAATTCTCTATTTTCCCAACGATATCCCACATGGGATATGGAAGGTTTTAAAAGTGAGCATTAACATAAATAATTATAAATTTTGGTAAGATCTGTCGACTACAATAACATGAGCATAACTTATCGAAAAAATTATTTCTCGAGTCCAATGTGCGTTATTTAATACGAGCTATCTAACAAGCACAATATCGATATATAAAACCTCATTCTATCGATACTATGTTTTATAGGGATGGAATTGCAAAGTGGTAATAATATTTTTGTTGCACAAGTTTCGTCTGCCAAATTCCCAATGTTAGACAGGAATTTGAATTGAATGAGGAGACATACAATTTTGACGATTCAATATACATGAAAATTGGGATTTGTTGCACGATTAGCCAACAATAAAGAGAACAAGAAAACGAATGAAACTTACAAGAAAATATTTGTTTGCTCTAAGGAAGGAAAATTAGACAACACATATAAAAGGAAATGTAAAAATGATGTGCCACCAGTTGGTAAAAGAAATCATGGATGTACACGAGCCAGATGTAGTGCTTGATTGTCTGTGGTAAAATAACAAATAGTATAATATTGGTTATGAATAAATTTGTAGGGGAACATAACCATTGTCTTACTACTCCTAGCAGAGTCTATTTGTTAAGATCATACTGAAAGGTTTTGACCACTAAGAAGGCACTTACGCAACAGTTCTTAAAAGGTATGTCAACAAAGTGGCCATGATACAGAAACACTGTCTGAGTATTTCACATATGAGAAAGAGAAAAGCCCAAACCTTTATTTTGATTTCGACATTGACTAGGGCAACAAGTTGGTTCAATTTTCTGGGCTAATTTGGATCAAGAAGATCATATGCCTTTTCGACGTACCATGTCGGTCGACATAACCTACAATATGAATAGGTATTCGATGATTTTTGCCACTTTTGTTGGAGTAAACTACCATCGTCGGGCCATTATTTTTCCTTGTAGATGATTGAGTGATGAGACCACCGAATTATTTGTTTTGTTGTTTTCGAAATTCCTTGAAGCAATCCAAACCATGTTAAAAATTTATTATTAATTATTTGCACGAATAAAGCTTGTATCTAGTCATTGGGGAGTTAGCTATTGCTACCTAGTCTTTAGGATAGTTCTTCTACTCTATTGGGTCTTTAGCAGATTTTTTGTGAATTTAGTTGGGCCTTGTGGCTCTAAATAACCTACTCTACAAAGAATTTTAATGCATTTAGTTTTCTCATTTTTCTATTGGCTTTTGTTCTTTTCTTTAGCCCATTTAAAGAATGCAGTAGCTTTCTTTACTTGCAGTAGTCTTTCTTTTTTGAGTGTCCATTTAATATCATTGGTACCAATGTCGGGTTGAAGAAACACAATAGTCTAAACACGTGAAGGAGTATTTTAAAGCAGCACTTACTTATT
Source organism: Olea europaea var. sylvestris (assembly GCF_002742605.1). Taxonomy (NCBI): domain Eukaryota; kingdom Viridiplantae; phylum Streptophyta; class Magnoliopsida; order Lamiales; family Oleaceae; genus Olea; species Olea europaea. The sequence goes on along the minus strand of NW_019263667.1, from coordinate 4,276 downwards.
TTCACTTGTGTCATTAATTTCTTTTATGGCTTCTGAGAATTTTGTACAGACTTCAATTCCACGTTTTGATGGTAGCTATAACCATTAGAGCATGTTCATGGAAAACTTCTTGAGGTCTAAAGAATACTGGAAGGTTGTTTATTCTAGAGTAGCAGAACTAACAACAAGTGTTGTGCTGACAGATGCGCAAAAGACAGAGCAAGAAGGGCTAAAATTGAAAGATCTTAAGGAAATGAACTACCTGTTCCAAGCCATTGATTTCTCAATTCTAGAAAACCATTCTTAAGAAAAATACTAGCAAGCAAATTTGGGATTCAATGAAGAAAAAGTATCAAAGGAATGCAAGGGCCAAATGAATGCAGCTCCAAGCACTTTGTGGTAAATTCAAAACTCTAAAAATGAAGGTGGGAGAATCTATTTTAGATTATTTCTCAAGGACGATAGCAATCCCTAATAAAATGCGGATACATGGTGATATGTTAGAAGATGTGACCATTGTTGAAAGGATGCTTTACTCCATGACTACAAAATTCAATTGTGTTGTTTGTTTCATTGAGGAATCAAATGATATTGATGATCTTTTTCTTGATGAGTTACAAAGTGCTTTGTTGGTTCATGAGCAGGAAATGCATCAACAAGGAGGAATAAGTGTTACGAGCCTCAACTAATAATCATTTTTCGACATAAAAAATAGGAGATCAAGGACAAGAAAAGGGCTGAGGCAACAATTATGGAAGATACTCCTATAATTTTTCTTTCTGAAAATAATCAGTTTTCTAATACACCAGGAAGAGGGATGAGGAAGAGATCATGACAATAATCATATTCATTCAACTTATTCTACATCAAAGTCAGCATACAAAGCAAGAGTTGAATGCTACAGGTGTCACTAATTTGGCCATTACAAGTCAGAATATCGAGTCATTCTCAAAAACTATAATGGTAAGCAATCCCATTTTGTAGAAAATGAAGAAGAAATATCTTTATTAATGGCCTGTCACGTGAAGGACGAAACCTACGAGAATTTGTGGTACTTAGACACAGGTTGCAGTAACCATATATGTGGAGAGAGTATACATTTTTTTGAACTGGATGAATGTTTTTGTGAAATTTGATGATGGTTCTAGTCTCTATTATGGGAAAAGGAAATGTAGCAATTCAAATCAATAGAAGTTCTATTCAAACCATTTCTAATGTTCTATTTGTTCCAAACTTGAGAACAAATTAACTTAGTATTGGTCAACTGCAAGAAAAGCGATATGAGATCTCTATCAAAGATAGAATCTGCAAAATTAAAGATGAGAAATTGGGCTTGGTGGCTCAAATCAACATGACAGCTAACTAAATGTTTCCATGGTATCTCCACAACACCACTCATGTTTATCTGCAAGATTGAAGAAGAAGGAATGGTTATGGCATTTTCAGTACAAGCATCTCAATTTTGGTGGATTAAAGACTCCACAAAAGAAGAATATGGTGACGAGTCTTCCTCAAATTTCAGCTCCTTCTTGAGTTTGTGAAGAATGTGTTGTTAGCAAACAGTACCATAATCAATTCTAACAAGGAAAATCATGGAGAGCGAAGATGGCGTTGGAGCTTGTTCATTCTCACATTTGCGGGCCAATAAATTTGTGTTCTAATGGAGGTAAAAGATATATAATTACCTTTATTAATGATTATAGTCGAAAAATCTGGATTTACTTTTTGCAAAAAAAATTCGAAGCCTTTCTAGCTTTTGAAAGCTATAAAGTACTTGTAGAGAAAGAGGCTAGCAATCCCATAAAAGTCCTTCGCAGAGATCATGGTGGAGAATATAATTGACATGAACTTGCAAATTTTTGTGAAACCCATGAAATCAAGAGGCAACTTACAGCAGCTTATACACCCCCATCAAAATGGCGCAGGGGAGAGGAAGAATCACACTATTCTTTATATGGTACGAAATATTTTGAGAATGAGCTGTGTTTCGAAAACTTTCTGGCCCGAAACAATTAATTGGAGCATATGTATTCTGAATAGAAGTCCCATAATTGCTATTTAGGACATGACACTAGAGGAAGCATGAAGCAGACGAAAACCATCAATAGATATGCCTGTATTTAGTAAAGAATCCGTAAAGTGAAAAGGTAGAACTTCATCATTTTACTCTTTTAGTAATAATGAGATCTGAAAATCTTCCAAAATAATATATCGAGAAGAGGAAAAAAAAGGAAAGAATTATTATGCAATGGGCTGCATCTCAATTTATCCTAAGTTCCTAACAACCATCCACTTACAATACATGGAAAAAGAACTATTTTTTTCAGAATAAATAACTATTCTTGGCGGACTATTTCATGGCTTAACCCATGACCCCAACCCACCTAGTTATCCCAGAACCCGAACACACAAAAAAATCAATAAAAATAGACCCAAATAGGTCGGGTCGATTCGATTCGATCGATTTCGACGAGTTGGTTTCGATTTTCCTGGGCCTAACATAGAATACAAATATAATTGAAATTCTAATTAGCTTAAATAATCAAACCACATAAAAATGAAAATGACAAAACACTCGCAAAGTTATACACGACCCGACTTTATTATCCACACTTATATTACACACTTCGATGCAATAAGATCTATGAGCATACATGTAACGCAGCACATCCCTTTTATGTTATTGTTGTACATAACTATCATGTTTACTCTAATGTCATATTTAATGTTTAATTAATAATTTTTTTTCTTGTGACTAATTATATTTTTAGAGAAATGTACCATGACACACTAGACGATCTACAACTTATTAAACTTTACTGTAATATGCAAATAATGTTAATAAATGGAGTAAATTACGATTTAATGCATTTATTTTATGTTATTATTTAATTAGCTATCGTTTCCTTTTTCTAGGATGGACATGAAGCATTCATTTGCCCATATAAGTCAATTTTATTAATTGAATTGAAAATTAGACCTTGATTTGGTAATTCAATAAATTAATGGAAATAAAATGTGATTTCCTACTTTCTTGTATATGATTAACGTAAATTAATGTCCCAAAAATTGAAAATTGACTTTTATGATTTGAAGGCTTTGATTTAGCTAATTAAAGTTAAACTTTTCCATCTCTAAGGTAGAAGACACCAAAGTTGCTCCCTATTTTTAGTTGCATTACTTTAAAAAAATACAAAATAAAATCATTCATTATCTCTTATAACCTAAATCATTCATACCCTCATTCTCTCCCAATTTCTATAATCTTAATGTAGTTAAGAAAATTGTTCTAATCATCTTTCCAACACCAAATCAAAAAGGACTTTGAGGAACATAAACAGTGCAAGGAGAAAGTATATAATATGTTTTTTACTCATTCCTCAATAAATAATGAGGTTAATTTATTTTAATTATTTTATTATATACTTTTAGAATAATATTGTCAGTATGCGTATAAATATCATGAGTTTTAAAATTTATTTCCATAAATTATGCCAATTAATTATCATTAAGTTAGAAAATAAGACTTTACCTATTTTCTTCACTGCCTTACATGTTGAAATCGGCTCCATCATATTCATGAATGAATTGGCATTTTGAATTATGGAAAATGAGAATGGTTGTAGGGTATGGAATTTTAATTCTTATTTTACTAAGTTGTTTAATTTTAAATTCAAAAGCAATCGCGACATTTTATTTGATTAATATTAAAATAATGTTTGTTTCTCATTTTATATGTGAAATGAGTGTGCCATTGACTATATATAAATAGACGAGTGTGTGCACATTATATGTACCAGTATATGCATGTGGCTGTATGTGGTGTACTTATTTAATACAAGTTGTAGGTGTTATTATATATGTGTGTGTATATAAAAAAAGGTTGAACCTCAACCTTAAGGATCCCCCACCGCCCCTGTCTTGAAGTATCGTGAGGGAGGTAAATCGCAGGTTATGCCTCCAAAGGTACAGGGTGGAAGGCTGCTTGTACACTTGCACTTACCCAAGAGTCAAATCCATATTTCAGGATTCGAACCCTTGACGCAGCAGTCTCAAACAAAGTTGGATTTTTCCACCCTCCCCTTTTACCACTTGGAGATGTGCCCTGGGGGCTATATGTGTGTGTATATAGTATATATAGGCGCGGGTGAGATAATCATATGTATATATGTATGTTTTGTATATATATGTGTCTACGCATATACGTACCTTATATGTATGTATAGGTATATATTTAGGCATGTGTCTATAAATTTGTGTTCATGTGCATTGATTGTGTAGTTAAAAAAAAATTGTA
>NW_019263666.1:0-14634 GCF_002742605.1 Olea europaea var. sylvestris | reverse complement strand
GAAGAATTGAGCGTAACTTTTGCATACGGCATCCGTTTTGGGCCCATAAGTACTTTTCGGAAATGTAGCGACCGTTTTGGATTTAACTCACTACTTCATCATGACGTTTGCAAGATTTCAGCCATTTTTCGAAAGAATGAGCACTTGCAAATTTGGAACGCTTGGATTGTCGGCGTTCGAAGAATTGAGCGTAACTTTTGCATACGACGTCCGTTTTGGGCCCATAAGTACTTTTCGGAAACGTAGCAACCGTTTTGGATTGAAGTCACCGCTTCATCGTGACCTATGAGGGATTTTGCCAATTTTTTGAAAGAATGAGCACTTGCATATTTGGAACGCTTGGATTGTCAGCATTCGAAGAATTGAGCGTAACTTTTGCATACGGCGACCGTTTTGGGCCCATAAGCACTTTTCGGAAATGTAGCGACCGCTTTGGATTGAACTCATTACTTAGTCGTGACGTAGGCGGGATTTCAGCCATTTTTCAAAAGAATGAGCACTTGCATATTTGGAACGCTTGGATTGTCGGCGTTCGAAGAATTGAGCGTAACTTTTGCATACGGCGTCCGTTTTGGGCCCTTAAGTACTTTTCGAAAATGTAGCGATCGTTTTGGATTGAACTCACTACTTCATCGTGACGTATGTGGGATTTCAGCCATTTTTCGAAAGAATGAACACTTGCATATTTGGAACGCTTGGATTGTCGAAGTTCGAAGAATTGAGCGTAACTTTTGCATAAGGCGTCCATTTTGGGCCCATGAGAAGTTTTTGGAAATGTAGTGACCGTTTTGGATTTAACTCACCGCTTCATCATAACCTATGAGGGATTTTTCCCATTTTTCGAAAGAATAAGCACTTGCATATTTGGAACGCTTGGATTGTCGACGTTCGAAGAATTGAGCGTAACTTTTGCATACAGCGTCCGTTTTGGGCCCATAAGTACTTTTCGGAAATCTGGCGACCGTTTTGGATTGAACTCACTACTTCATCGTGACGTATGCGGGATTTCAGCCATTTTCCGAAAGAATGAGCACTTGCATATTTGGAACGCTTGGATTGTCGGCGTTCAAAGAATTGAGCGTAACTTTTGCATACGACGTCCGTTTTGGGCCCATAAGTACTTTCCGGAAACGTAGCGACCGTTTTGGATTGAACTCACCGCTTCATCGTGACCTATGAGGGATTTTGCCAATTTTTTGAAAGAATGAGCACTTGCATATTTGGAACGCTTGGATTGTCGGCGTTCGAAGAATTGAGCGTAACTTTTGCATACGGCGTCCGTTTTGGGCCCATAAGTATTTTTTGGAAATGTAGCGACCGTTTTGGATTGAACTCACTACTTCATCGTAACATATACATGATTTCAGCCGTTTTTCGAAGGAATGAGCACTTGCATATTTGGAACGGTTGGATTGTCGGTGTTCGAAGAATTGAGCGTAACTTTTAAATAAGGCGTCCGTTTTGGGCCCATGAGTACTTTTCGAAAATGTAGTGGCCGTTTTGGATTTAACTCACCGCTTCATCGTGACCTATGAGGGATTTCGCCCATTTTTCGAAAGAATGTGCACTTGCATATTTGAAACGCTTGGATTGTCGACGTTCGAAGAATTGAGCGTAACTTTTGCATACGGCGTCCGTTTTGGGACCATAAGTACTTTTCGGAAATGTAGCGACCGTTTTGGATTGAACTCACAAGTTCATCGTGACGTATGCGGGATTTCAGCCATTTTTTGAAAGAATGAGCAGTTGCATATTTGGAACGCTTGGATTGTCGGCGTTCGAAGAATTGAGCGTAACTTTTGCATACAACGTCCGTTTTAGGCCAATAAGTACTTTTCGGAAATCTAGCGACCGTTTTGGATTGAACTCACTACTTCGTCGTGATGTATACGGCATTTCAGCCACTTTTCGAAAGAATGAGCACTTGCATATTTGGAACGCTTGGATTGTCGACGTTCGAAGAATTGAGCGTAACTTTTGCATACGGCGTCCGTTCTGGGCCCATGAGTATTTTTTGGAAATGTAGCGACCATTTTGGATTGAACTCACTACTTCATCGTGACGAATGTGGGATTTCAGCCATTTTCGAAAGAATGAGCACTTGCATATTTGGAACGCTTGGATTGTCGGTGTTCGAAGAATTGAGCGTAACTTTTGCATAAGGCGTCCGTTCTGGGCCCTTGAGTACTTTTCGGAAATGTAGTCCCCGTTTTCGATTGAACTCACCGCTTCATCGTGACCTATGAGGGATTTCTCCCATTTTTCGAAAGAATGAGCACTCGCATATTTGGAACGCTTGGATTGTCGGCGTTCGAAGAATTGAGCGTAACTTTTGCATACGACGTCCGTTTTAGGCCCATAAGTACTTTTCGAAAATTTAGTGACCGTTTTGGATTGAACTCACTACTTCGTCGTGACGTATGCATGATTTTACCCATTTTTTTGAAAGAATGAGCACTTGCATATTTGGAACGCTTGGATTGTCGGCGTTCGAAGAATTGAGCGTAACTTTTGCATACGGCGTCCGTTCTGGGCCCATAAGTATTTTTTGGAAATGTAGCGACCATTTTGGATTGAACTCACTACTTCATCGTGACGAATACGGGATTTCAGCCATTTTCGAAAGAATGAGCACTTGCATATTTGGAACGCTTGGATTGTCGGTGTTCGAAGAATTGAGACTTGCATATTTGGAACGCTTGGATTGTCGGTGTTCGAAGAATTGAGCGTAACTTTTGCATAAGGCGTCCGTTCTGGGCCCATGAGTACTTTTCGGAAATGTAGTGACCGTTTTCGATTGAACTCACCGCTTCATCGTGACCTATGAGGGATATCGCCCATTTTTCGAAAGAATGAGCACTCACATATTTGGAACGCTTGGATTGTCGGCGTTCGAAGAATTGAGCGTAACTTTTGCATACGGCGTCCGTTTTGGGCCCATAAGTACTTTTCGAAAATTTAGTGACCGTTTTGGATTGAACTCACTACTTCGTCGTGACGTATGCTGGATTTCATCCATTTCTCGAAAGAATGAGCACTTTCATACTTGGAACGCTTGGATTGTCGGCGTTCAAAGAATTGAGCGTAACTTTTGCATACAGCATCCGTTTTGGGCCCATAAGTACTTTTCGGAAATGTAGCGACCGTTTTGGATTGAACTCACAACTTCGTCATGTCGTATGCGGGATTTCAGCCATTTTTCGAAAGAATGAGCACTTGCATATTTGGAACGCTTGGATTGTCGGTGTTCGAAGAATTGAGCGTAACTTTTGCATAAGGCGTCTGTTTTGGGCCCATGAGTACTTTTCGGAAATGTAGTGACCGTTTTGGATTGAACTCACCGCTTAATCCTGACCTATGAGGGATTTCGCCCATTTTTCAAAAGAATAAGCACTTGCATTTTTGGAACGCTTGGATTGTCGGCGTTCGAAGAATTGAGCGTAACTTTTGCATACGGAGTCCGTTTTGGGCCCATAAGCACTTTTCGGAAAAGTAGCGACCGTTTTGGATTGAACTCACTACTTCGTCGTGACGTATGTGGGATTTCAGTCATTTTTTGAAAGAACGAGCACTTTCATATTTGGAACGCTTGGATTGTCGGCGTTCGAAGAATTGAGAGTAACTTTTGCATAAAGCGTCCTTTTGGGCCCATGAGCACTTTTCGGAAATGTAGTGACGGTTTTGGATTGAACTCACCGCTTCATCGTGACCTACGAGGGATTTCACCCATTTTTCGAAAGAATGAGCACTTGCATATTTGGAACGCTTGGATTGTTGGCGTTCGAAGAATTGAGCGTAGCTTTTGCATACGGCGTCCGTTTTGGGCCCATAAGTACTTTTCGGAAACGTAACGACCGTCTTGGATTGAACTCACTACTTCGTCGTGACTTATGCAGGATTTCAGCCATTTTTAGAAAGAATGAGCACTTGAATATTTGGAACGCTTGGATTGTCGGCGTTCGAAGAATTGAGCGTAACTTTTGCATTCGGCGTCCGTTTTGGGCCCATAAGTACTTTTTGGAAATGTAGCGACCGTTTTAGATTGAACTCACCGCTTCATCGTGACCTATGAGGGATTTTGCCCATTTTTGGAAAGAATGAGCACTTGCATATTTGGAACGCTTGGATTGTCGGTGTTCGAAGAATTGAGCGTAACTTTTGCATAAGACGTCCGTTTTGGGCGCATGAGTACTTTTCGGAAATGTAGTGACCGTTTTGGATTGAACTCATCGCTTCATCGCGACCTACGAAGGATTTCACCCATTTTTCAAAAGAATGAGCACTTGCATATTTGGAACTCTAGAATTGAGCATAACTTTTGCATACGGAGTCCGTTTTGGGCCTATAAGCACTTTTCGGAAATGTAGCGGCCGTTTTGGATTGAACTCACTACTTCGTCGTGACGTATGCGGGATTTCAGCCATTTTTAGAAAGAATGAGCACTTGAATATTTGGAACGCTTTGATTGTCGGCGTTCGAAGAATTGAGCTTAACTTTTGCATACGGCGTCCGTTTTGGGCCCATAAGTACTTTTCGGAAATCTAGCGATCGTTTTGGATTGAACTCACTACTTCATCGTGACGTATGCGGGATTTCAGCCATTTTTTGAAAGAATGAGCACTTCCATATTTGGAACGCTTGGATTGTCGGCGTTCGAAGAATTGAGCGTAACTTTTGCATACGACGTCCGTTTTGGGCCCATAAGTACTTTTCGGAAATGTAGCGGCCGTTTTGGATTGAACTCACCATTTCATCGTGACCTATGAGGGATTTTGCCCATTTTTTGAAAGACTGAGCACTTGCATATTTGGAACGCTTGGATTGTCGGCGTTCGAAGAATTGAGCGTAACTTTTGTATACGACGTCCGTTTTGGGCCCATAAGTATTTTTTGGAAATGTAGCGACCGTTTTGGATTGAACTCACTACTTCATCGTGACGAATGCAGGATTTCAGCCATTTTTTGAAATAATGAGCACTTGCATATTTGGAACGCTTGGATTTTCGACGTTCGAAGAATTGAGCGTAACTTTTACATTAGGCATCCGTTTTGGGCCCATAAGAACTTTTCGAAAATGTAGCGACCGTTTTAGATTGAACTCACCGCTTCATCGTGACCTATGAGGGATTTTGCCCATTTTTGGAATGAATGAGCACTTGCATATTTGGAACGCTTGGATTGTCGGTGTTCGAAGAATTGAGCGTAAGTTTTGCATAAGGCATCCGTTTTGGGCGCATGAGTACTTTTCGGAAATGTAGTGACCGTTTTGGATTGAACTCATCGCTTCATCGTGACCTACGAGGGATTTCACCCATTTTTCAAAAGAAAGAGCACTTGCATATTTGGAACGCTCGGATTGTCGGCGTTTGAAGAATTGAGCTTAACTTTTGCATACGGAGTCCGTTTTGGGCCCATAAGCACTTTTCGGAAATGTAGCGACCGTTTTGGATTGAACTCACTACTTCGTCGTGACGTATGCGGGATTTCAGCCATTTTTAGAAAGAATGAGCACTTGCATATTTGGAACGCTTGGATTGTCGGCGTTCGAAGAATTGAGCGTAACTTTTGCATACGACGTCCGTTTTGGGCCCATGAGTACTTTTCGGAAATGTAGTGACCGTTTTGGATTGAACTCACCGCTTCATCGTGACCTATGAGGGGTTTCACCCATTTTTTGAAAGAATGAGCACTTGCATATTTGGAACGCTTGGATTGTCGACGTTCGAAGAATTGAGCGTAACGTTAGCATACGGCGTCCGTTTTGGGCCCATAAGCACTTTTCAGAAATGTAGCGACCGTTTTGGATTGAACTCACTACTTCGTCGTGACGTATGCGGGATTTCAGCCATTTTTAGAAAGAATGAGCACTTGCATATTTGGAACGCTTGGATTGTCGGCGTTCGAAGAATTGAGCGTAACTTTTACATACGACGTCCGTTTTGGGCCCATAAGTACTTTTCGGAAATGTAGCGACCGTTTTGGATTGAACTCACCGTTTCATCGTGACCTATGAGGGATTTTGCCCATTTTTTGAAAAAATGAGCACTTGCATATTTGGAACGCTTGGATTGTCGGCGTTCGATGAATTGAGCGTAACTTTTGCATACGACGTCCGTTTTGGGCCCATAAGTATTTTTTGGAAATGTAGCGACCGTTTTGGATTGAACTCACTACTTCATCATGACGAATGCGGGATTTCAGCCAATTTTTGAAAGAATGAGCACTTGCATATTTGGAACGCTTGGATTGTCGGTGTTCGAAGAATTGAGCGTAACTTTTGCATAAGGCGTCCGTTTTGGGCCCATGAGTACTTTTCGGAAATGTAGTGACCGTTTTGGATTGAACTCACCGCTTCATCGTGGCCTATGAGGGGTTTCACCCATTTTTTGAAAGAATGAGCACTTGCATATTTGGAACGCTTGGATTGTCGACGTTCGAAGAATTGAGCGTAACGTTAGCATACGGCGTCCGTTTTGGGCCCATAAGTACTTTTCGGAAATGTAGCGAACGTTTTGGATTGAACTCACCGCTTCATCGTGACCTACGAGGGATTTTGCCCATTTTTTGAAAGAATGAGCACTTGCATATTTGGAACGCTTCGATTGTCGGCGTTTGAAGAATTGAGCGTAACTTTTGCATAAAGCGTCCGTTTTGGGCCCATAAGTACTTTTCGAAAATGTAGGGACTGTTTTGGATTGAATTCACCGCTTCATCGTGACCTACGAGCGATTTCACCCATTTTTCGAAAGAATGAGCACTTACATATTTGGAACGCTTGGATTGTCGACGTTCGAAGAATTGAGCGTAACGTTTGCATACGGCGTCCGTTTTGGGCCCATAAGTATTTTTTGGAAATATAGCGACCGTTTTGGATTGAACTCACTACTTCATCGTGACGTATGTGGGATTTCAGCCATTTTTCGAAAGAATGAGCACTTGCATATTTGGAACGCTTCGATTGTCGGCGTTTGAAGAATTGAGCGTAACTTTTGCATAAAGCGTCCGTTTTGGGCCCATAAGTACTTTTCGGAAATGTTGCGACCATTTTAGATTGAACTCACTACTTCATCGTGACGTATGTGGGATTTCAGCCATTTTTCGAAAGAATGAGCACTTGCATATTTGGAACGCTTGGATTGTCGGCGTTCGAAGAATTGAGCTTAACTTTTGCATATGGCGTCCGTTTTGGGCCCATAAGTACTTTTCGGAAATCTAGCGACCGTTTTGGATTGAACTCACTACTTCATCGTGACGTATGTGGGATTTCAGCCATTTTTCGAAAGAATGAGCACTTCCATATTTGGATCGCTTGGATTGTCGGCGTTTGAAGAATTGAGCGTAACTTTTGAATACGACGTCCGTTTTGGGCCCATAAGTACTTTTCGTAAATGTAGCGACCGTTTTGGATTGAACTCACCATTTCATCGTGACCTATGAGGGATTTTCCCCATTTTTTGAAAGAATGAGCACTTGCATATTTGGAACGCTTGGATTGTCGGCGTTCGAAGAATTGAGCGTAACTTTTGCATACGGCGTCCGTTTTGGGCCCATAAGTATTTTTTGAAAATATAGCGACCGTTTTGGATTGAACTCACTACTTCATCGTGACGAATGCGGGATTTCAGCCATTTTTTGAAAGAATGAGCACTTGCATATTTGGAACGCTTGGATTTTCGACGTTCGAAGAATTGAGCGTAACTTTTGCATTCGGCATCCGTTTTGGGCCCATAAGTACTTTTCGGAAATGTAGCGACCGTTTTAGATTGAACTCACCGCTTCATCGTGACCTATGAGGGATTTTGCCCATTTTTCGAATAAATGAGCACTTGCATATTTGGAACGCTTGGATTGTCGGTGTTCGAAGAATTGAGCGCAACTTTTGCATAAGGCGTCCGTTTTGGGCGCATGAGTACTTTTCGGAAATGTAGTGACCGTTTTGGATTGAACTCATCGCTTCATCGTGACCTACGAGGGATTTCACCCATTTTTCAAAAGAATGAGCACTTGCATATTTGGAACGCTTGGATTGTTGGCGTTCGAAGAATTGAGCATAACTTTTGCATACGGAGTCCGTTTTGGGCCCATAAGCACTTTTCGGAAATGTAGCGACCGTTTTGGATTGAACTCACTACTTCATCGTGACGTATGCGGGATTTCAGCCATTTTTAGAAAGAATGAGCACTTGAATATTTGGAACGCTTTGATTGTCGGCGTTCGAAGAATTGTGCTTAACTTTTGCATACGGCGACCGTTTTGGGCCCGTAAGTACTTTTCGAAAAATCTAGCGACCGTTTTGGATTGAACTCACTACTTCGTCGTGACGTATGCGGGATTTCAGCCATTTTTCGAAAGAATGAGCACTTGCATATTTGGAACGCTTGGATTGTCGGCGTTCGAAGAATTGAGCGTAACTTTTGCATACGACGTCCGTTTTGGGCCCATAAGTACTTTTCGGAAATGTAGCGAACGTTTTGGATTGAACTCACCGTTTCATCGTGACCTATGAGGGATTTTGCCCATTTTTTGAAAGAATGAGCACTTGCATATTTGGAACGCTTGGATTGTCGACGTTCGAAGAATTGAGCGTAACGTTTGCATACGGCGTCCGTTTTGGGCCCATAAGTACTTTTCGAAAATGTAGCGAACGTTTTGGATTGAACTCACCGCTTCATCGTGACCTACGAGGGATTTTGCCCATTTTTTGAAAGAATGAGCACTTGCATATTTGGAACGCTTCGATTGTCGGCGTTTGAAGAATTGAGCGTAACTTTTGCATAAAGCGTCCGTTTTGGGCCCATGAGTACTTTTCGGAAATGTAGGGACCGTTTTGGATTGAACTCACCGCTTCATCGTGACCTACGAGGGATTTCACCCATTTTTCGGAAGAATGAGCACTTGCATATTTGGAACGCTTGGATTGTCAGCGTTCGAAGAATTGAGCGTAACGTTTGCATACGGCGTCCGTTTTGGGCCCATAAGTATTTTTTGGAAATATAGCGACCGTTTTGGATTGAACTCACTACTTCATCATGACGAATGCGGGATTTCAGCCATTTTTCGAAAGAATGAGCACTTGCATATTTGGAACGCTTGGATTGTTGGCGTTCGAAGAATTGAGCGTAACGTTTGCATACGGCGTCCGTTTTGGGCCCATAAGTATTTTTTGGAAATATAGCGACCGTTTTGGATTGAACTCACTACTTCATCGTGACGAATGCGGGATTTCAGCCATTTTTCGTAAGAATGAGCACTTGCATATTTGGAACGCTTGGATTGTCGGTGTTCGAAGAATTGAGCGTAACTTTTGCATAAGGCGTCCGTTTTGGGCCCATGAGTACTTTTCGGAAATGTAGTGACCGTTTTGGATTGAACTCACCGCTTCATCGTGACCCATGAGGGATTTCGCCCATTTTTTGAAAGAATGAGCACTTGCATATTTGGAACGCTTGGATTGTCAGCGTTCGAAGAATTGACCGTAACTTTTGCATACGGCGTCCGTTTTGGGCCAATAAGTACTTTTCGGAAATGTAGCGATCGTTTCGGATTGAACTCACGACTTCGTAGTGACGTATGTGGGATTTCAGCCATTTTTTGAAAGATTGAGCACTTTCATATTTGGAACGCTTGGATTGTCGGCGTTCGAAGAATTCAGCGTAACTTTTGCATACGGCGTCCGTTTTGGGCCCATAAATATTTTTTGGAAATGTAGCTACCATTTTGGATTGAACTCACTACTTCATCGTGACGAATGCAGGATTTCAGCCATTTTTTGAAAGATTGAGCACTTTCATATTTGGAACGCTTGGATTGTCGGCGTTCGAAGAATTGAGCGTAACTTTTGCATACGACGTCCGTTTTGGGCCCGTGAGTACTTTTCGGAAATGTAGCGACCGTTTTGGATTGAACTCACCTCTTCGTCGTGACGTATGCGGGATTTTAGCCATTTTTCGAAAGAATGAGCACTTGCATATTTGGAACGCTTGGATTGTCGGCGTTCGAAGAATTGAGCGTAACTTCTGCATATGGCGTCCGTTTCGGGCCCATAAGTACTTTTCCGAAATATAGCGACCGTTTTGGATTGAACTCACCGCTTCATCGTGACCTATGAAGGATTTCGCCCATTTTTTCGAAGAATGAGCACTTGCATATTTGGAAAGCTTGGATAGTCGGCGTTCGAAGAATTGACCGTAACTTCTGCTACGGCGCCCGTTTTGGGCCCATAAGTACTTTTCGGAAATGTAGCGATCGTTTTGGATAGAACTCACAACATCGTCGTGAATTATGAGGGATTTTGGCCATTTTTCAAACAACGAGCACTTGCACATTTGGATTGTCGGCGTTTGAAGAATTGAACGTAACTCTTGCATACGGCGTCCGTTTTGGGCCCATAAGTACTTTTCGGAAATGTAGCGATCGTTTTGGATAGAACTCACAACATCGTCGTGAATTATGAGGGATTTTGGCCATTTTTCAAACAACGAGCACTTGCACATTTGGATTGTCGGCGTTTGAAGAATTGAACGTAACTCTTGCATACGGCGTCCGTTTTGGGCCCATTAGTACTTTTCGGAAATCTAGCGATCGTTTTGGATAGAACTCACAACATCGTCGTGAATTATGAGGGATTTTGGCCATTTTTCAAACAACGAGCACTTGCACATTTGGATTGTCGGCGTTTGAAGAATTGAACGTAACTCTTGCATACGGCGTCCGTTTTGGGCCCATTAGTACTTTTCGGAAATCTAGCGATCGTTTTGGATAGAACTCACAACATCGTCGTGAATTATGAGGGATTTTGGCCATTTTTCAAACAACGAGCACTTGCACATTTGGATTGTCGGCGTTTGAAGAATTGAACGTA
Source organism: Olea europaea var. sylvestris (assembly GCF_002742605.1). Taxonomy (NCBI): domain Eukaryota; kingdom Viridiplantae; phylum Streptophyta; class Magnoliopsida; order Lamiales; family Oleaceae; genus Olea; species Olea europaea. Next base: position 3,774 of record NW_019263666.1, on the reverse strand, counting down.
ACTCTTGCATACGGCGTCCGTTTTGGGCCCATTAGTACTTTTCGGAAATCTAGCGATCGTTTTGGATAGAACTCACCACTTCATCGTGACGTATGCGGGATTTTAGCCATTTTTCGAAAGAATGAGCACTTGTACATTTGGAACGCTTGGATTGTCGGCATTCAAAGAATTGAGCGTTACTTTTGCATACAGTGTTCGTTTTGGGCCCATAAGTAATTTTTGGAAATGTAGCAACCGTTTTGGATAGAACTCACCACTTCATCGTGACGTATGCGGGATTTTGCCCATTTTTCGAAAGAATGTGCTCTTGCATATTTGGAACGCTTGGATTGTCGGCGTTCGAAGAACTGAGCGTAACTTCTGCATACGGCGTCCGTTTCGGGCCCATAAGTATTTTTTGGAAATATAGCGACCGTTTTGGATTGAACTCACTACTTCATCGTGACGAATGCAGGATTTCAGCCATTTTTCGAAAGAATGTGCTCTTGCATATTTGGAACGCTTGGATTGTCGGCGTTCGAAGAACTGAGCGTAACTTCTGCATACGGCGTCCGTTTCGGGCCCATAAGTATTTTTTGGAAATATAGCGACCGTTTTGGATTGAACTCACTACTTCATCGTGACGAATGCAGGATTTCAGCCATTTTTCGAAAGAATGTGCTCTTGCATATTTGGAACGCTTGGATTGTCGGCGTTCGAAGAACTGAGCGTAACTTCTGCATACGGCGTCCGTTTCGGGCCCATAAGTATTTTTTGGAAATATAGCGACCGTTTTGGATTGAACTCACTACTTCATCGTGACGAATGCAGGATTTCAGCCATTTTTCGAAAGAATGTGCTCTTGCATATTTGGAACGCTTGGATTGTCTGCGTTCGAAGAATTGAGCGTAACTTCTGCATACGGCGTCCGTTTCGGGCCCATAAGTATTTTTCCGAAATGTAGCGACCGTTTTGGATTGAACTCACCGCTTCATCGTGACCTATGAGGGATTTCGCCCATTTTTTGGAAGAATGAGCACTTACATATTTGGAAAGCTTGGATTGTCGGCGTTCGAAGAATTGGGCGCAACTTCTGCATACGGCGCCCGTTTTGGGCCCATAAGTACTTTTCGAAAATGTAGCGACCGTTTTGGATAGAACTCACAACATCGTCGTGAATTACGAGGGATTTTGGCCATTTTTCAAACAACGAGCACTTGCACATTTGGATTGTCGACGTTCGAAGAATTGAACGTAACTCTTGCATACGGCGTCCGTTTTGGGCCCATAAGTACTTTTCGGAAATGTAGCGACCGTTTTGGATTGAACTCACTACTTCGTCGTGACGTATGCGGGATTTTAGCCATTTTTCGAAAGAATGAGCACTTGCATATTTGGAACGCTTGGATTGTCGGCGTTCGAAGAATTGAGCGTAACTTTTGCATACGGCGTCCGTTTCGGGCTCATAAGTACTTTTTCGAAATGTAGCGACCGTTTTGGATTGAACTCACTACTTCGTCGTGACGTATGCGGGATTTTAGCCATTTTTCGAAAGAATGAGCACTTGCATATTTGGAACGCTTGGATTGTCGGCGTTCGAAGAATTGAGCGTAACTTTTGCATACGGCGTCCGTTTCGGGCTCATAAGTACTTTTTCGAAATGTAGCGACCGTTTTGGATTGAACTCACTACTTCGTCGTGACGTATGCGGGATTTTAGCCATTTTTCGAAAGAATGAGCACTTGCATATTTGGAACGCTTGGATTGTCGGCGTTCGAAGAATTGAGCGTAACTTTTGCATACGGCGTCCGTTTCGGGCTCATAAGTACTTTTTCGAAATGTAGCGACCGTTTTGGATTGAACTCACTACTTCGTCGTGACGTATGCGGGATTTTAGCCATTTTTCGAAAGAATGAGCACTTGCATATTTGGAACGCTTGGATTGTCGGCGTTCGAAGAATTGAGCGTAACTTTTGCATACGGCGTCCGTTTCGGGCTCATAAGTACTTTTTCGAAATGTAGCGACCGTTTTGGATTGAACTCACTACTTCGTCGTGACGTATGCGGGATTTTAGCCATTTTTCGAAAGAATGAGCACTTGCATATTTGGAACGCTTGGATTGTCGATGTTCGAAGAATTGAGCATAACTTTTGCATACGACGTCCGTTTTGGGCCCATAAGTACTTTTTGGAAATGTAGCGACCGTTTTGGATAGAACTCACCACTTCATCGTGACGTATGCGGGATTTTGCCCATTTTTCGAAAGAATGTGCTCTTGCATATTTGGAAGGCTTGGATTGTCGGCGTTCGAAGAATTGAGTGTAACTTTTGCATACGGCGTCCGTTTCGGGCTCATAAGTACTTTTTCGAAATGTAGCGACCGTTTTGGATTGAACTCACCGCTTCTTCGTGACCTATGAGTGATTTCGCCCATTTTTGGAAAGAATGAGCACTTGCATATTTGGAAAGCTTGGATTGTCGGCGTTCGAAGAACTGAGCGTAACTTCTGCATACGACGTCCGTTTTGGGCCCGTAAGTACTTTTTGGAAATGTAGCGACCGTTTTGGATTGAACTCACCACATTGTCGTGACCTATGAGGGATTTTGGCCATTTTTCAAACAACGAGCACTTGCACATTTGGATTGTCGGCGTTCGAAGAACTGAACGTGACTTTTGCATACGGCGTCCGTTTTGGGCCCATAAGTACTTTTCGAAAATGTAGGGACTGTTTTGGATTGGACTCACCGCTTCATCTTGACCTAGGAGGGATTTCGCCCATTTTTGAAAGAATGAGCACTTGCATATTTAGAACGCTTGGATTGTCTGCGTTCGAAGAATTGAGCGTAACTTTTGCATAAGGCGTCCGTTTTGGGCCCATGAGTACTTTTCAGAAATGTAGTGACCGTCTTGGATTAAACTCATCGCTTCATCGTGACCTAAGAAGGATTTTGCCCATTTTTTGAAAGAATGAGCACTTGCATATTTGGAATGCTTGGATTGTCGGCGTTCGAAGAATTGAGCGTAACTTTTGCATACGGCGTCCGTTTTGGGCCCATAAGTATTTTTTGGAAATGTAGCGACCGTTTTGGATTGAACTCACTACTTCATCGTGACGAATGCGGGATTTTAGCCAATTTTTGAAAGAATGAGCACTTGCATATTTGGAACGCTTGGATTGTCGGTGTTCGAGAATTGAGCGTAACTTTTGCATAAGGCGTCCGTTTTGGGCCCATGAGTACTTTTCGGAAATGTAGTGACCGTTTTGGATTGAACTCACCGCTTCATCGTGACCTATGAGGGATTTCGCCCATTTTTCGAAAGAATGAGCACTTGCATATTTGGAACGCTTGGATTGTCGGCGTTCGAAGAATTGAGCGTAACTTCTGCATATGGCGTCCGTTTCGGGCCCATAAGTACTTTTCCGAAATGTAGCGACCGTTTTGGATTGAACTCACCACTTCATCGTGACCTATGAGGGATTTCGCCCATTTTTTCGAAGAATGAGCTCTTGCATATTTGGAAAGCTTGGATTGTCGACGTTCGAAGAATTGAGCGTAACTTCTGCATACGGCGCCCGTTTTGGGCCCATAAGTACTTTTCGGAAATGTAGCGACCGTTTTGGATAGAACTCACAACATCGTCGTGAATTATGAGGGATTTTGGCCATTTTTCAAACAACGAGCACTTGCACATTTGGAATGTCGGCGTTCGAAGAATTGAACGTAACTCTTGCATACGGCGTCCGTTTTGGGCCCATAAGTACTTTTCGGAAATGTAGGGACTGTTTTGGATT
>NW_019263665.1:10546-14646 GCF_002742605.1 Olea europaea var. sylvestris | reverse complement strand
TCTCTATTTCACTACATTACAACGAGTTATAATCTTCTGTTGCCTAAGGACTAGAATCATCCACACAACCATGATTATATATATTGATTTTATTGTAAGGATTTTTAATCAATAGATGGGCTTATATGTGTGAATAATTGTGTGTTAAATTATAGGATATCGAATTCGGTTGAGCCCAATTAAAGTAATCTAATAAGGCTTTGATTTTGGGTTTTAATGTATCTAATTAAAATGTGATTTTACTTATGTGTAGAGATCGGGCCCAAATCCTAATTCTATAATGGGCCGAATTAGGTCAAAGGGCGTCGCTATATAAATAGATTATGGTCCCCAAATCACACGCACGTATTGTTCATTCTCTACTGCATCCCTTTACAGAGAGGAAAAGGAGACTGCGTGTAAATTTGGAAGACTCTATTAACCATGTCTGATTCAGGTACACTTCCGCTTTAATTCTTGTATTTCTTGATGATTTAACATGAAAGATCCGGTGATTAAAAGTATTAAATTATCCAACATTTATATCTATATATGTGTTTGCATAATTTCGTATGTGTCACATAAATAGGCTATATGTATGGGCTCTGCATATTTACGTTTGTCTGCATACATATATTTACATTTAAATAAGTGTACATATGGTATTATGATTATTTTGGAATCCGTTTTCTATTCATTAATAATTATGATGATTCATAAAAACATAGTGTGGATTTTTTTTAATTGTTCAACAATTACAAAATAATGAATATGTATTTAGTGGAATATTCTTAATTGTTCAACAGTCACAAAATATATAATATGTATTTTTAACCTGATTAAATAACTTTAGATGTTCTACTTTAAATTGATACTTTATCATTTTATTGCTACAATAGTAGCACAACTTTATAATTAATATTCTAGAAGAATATTAATATTAGATCTATCTATTATAAATAGTTTGTTGTTGCTTTTGGAGTAGCATAATATTATAATTAATATTCTTGAAGAATATTACTTGCTCCTGAAAAGTATGAACTATATTCTTTAATATTTCAGAAGAATATTATTTGCTCTTGAAGAGAATGAATTATAATTTTCAATATTTTAGAAAAACATTGATATATTACTTGTGAAAGACATGAATTACAATTTTTAATATTTTAAATAAAGATATCGATTTATTGCTGCTGAAAAAGCAATAATAAAATATTGAGTACTCTCGAAGAAGTACAACTCTACAAATATTAATATTTGTCTAGAAAACATACTCATGAAAAGTTAATGTTTTTAAACAATAATCTATAAGTGCTCCTGAAGTAGCACAACATTGTTAATATTCTAAAATGAATTCTAGTGTTCTTGAGGTAGCACACTATTATTGGCAGATATTTTAATTAGATTTTACTTAATTCAGAAGAGCATAATTAAATACGATATATGTAAATTATGTTTTTACTCCTGAAGAGTAAATTCCTATACAATTTATTATTTCAAATAATTTTATGTTATTGCTCTGGAAGAGCATGACAATACAATTCCAAAATTTCTTAAGAATATTGATATTGCTCTAAAAGAAGCGATAATAAAATACAACATGCTCTTGAAATAGCACATGTTTTGAAGAATATATCACATGTAATTATGAATTTGTGTTTATCCCTGAAGGAAGACATATGACTTATGTCATGTGGACATTAGTCATTATATGATTATATAATATTTAATTGTATTCTTCAAAATTAAATAATTAGATTATATCTTATATTGAACCAAAAATTCAATTTGAATGGCATGACGAATTGGATCATTACTAGATTAATAATGATGTAAAATAAAAAAATTCAAATGGATACTCAATGAAGAATTGGAAGATTTTTCAATCTAATGAAATCCTATATGATGTTGGTTCTTTTTATCGAAAATTGATCATTAAACATCATTAGCTAAAATAGGGAATAAATTCCCTATATTTCTTAAAATTAATTTGGGTGATAAATGGGCCCCCATCATCCTCCACATTGATCATCTAAATATTTTTTGTATTCAGTAGATTTGATACATACACTAAATGATTACATTGTGTTTGTAACTTGAAGTTTGTGAAATTACTACTCAAATTTTAAATTATGAGTATAATTTTCAAATTATATAATTAATACCGTGTCTTGTTAACGTTGATGGACATAAATCTCAACATTTTAATAAGTGCTAGTTAGAATGTCGATAAATGGTTTAGCATTATTATTTGTTAAACTTCCCCTGTTGATTGGGAATAAAGTTCTTCCCAATTTTGTGGGAATGTTATTACGCATCATGCCAATATCATAGTTCTTTCTTTTTATAATTGGCTTATGATCAGAGCTGAATTTTTCCATCTAATTATTTTGATAGTTTAGCATGTTTAAAATTGAACCACCACAATATATTGAGATTAAAAATAAAGAATACTGAGAATAAATGTGCAATTTTAACCCTTGTCTCAAATAGGTGATATTTGATGACACAATTTACTGATTGTTTATTTGATTGGATATTTCTCCCAGCATTAGGAGAAGGAGTTAAAAAGTTGAAAAATAATGTAGAAATGCATCATCATCTAAATTCTCGCAAAATATCATTAGAACTAGAAGTTTGAAAGATAATTTATTTAGATGCATTTACTAACCGAAGAGATCAACAATATCTTGCATACTAATTTTAAATGTTCCAATATGAATTGATGTCCTAGGAGGACAATTTGATAGCATTATATTTGATATATCTATGACACGTCTAAGCCATGATGGTGTTTGATTCTAAGACCAAAAAATCCAAATGAAGATAGAGCAATTAGCAAAAATTGTCCCAATTAAGGAGATATATACTCTTGATGAGTATTTAGACATATTAAATTATAAAACTCCAAAAGAGGTTCAGGTACCTGATTTATTGAAACTTGAGATATCTCATTATAGGAAAAGAAATAGAATCAAAAAGGTAAAATCAACAAATTTACACATGATTTACGACATTATATAGCAAGGAATCAAAATAAAGTGCATCGAAATATATCGATAGAAGTAATGATTGGTCAAATAAAAGGGATGCAATCCCAATTGGATTTTTTAGAGGAACCCAAAGTTTCAAGATCTACAGTCTGAATACCTAAAGGTGTATATTTATGAGAAATGAAATTAAAAAGGTAAAGTCGTAATATGAAATGTATGACTCTTTACGTAATAAATGTCCCGAAACTTATATAAATAGATAAGTTATCATATGGTGGATGTAATCATAAGTCTCTATTTCATTAGAGTGACAATGCATGAAATTTGATGTGCATGTAATAAATGTAATTATAGATAATTTATCTTGTCTAGTTTTAATAGTATCCTTGAAGGATTTAATATACTTGGAAGTATAATTCAAGTGATATTATCGTAAGGAAAAGCAAATACGTGTTGTACTGTCTTTCTCTTAACCAAAGTTTTGTTACATTGGATTTTCTAGACAATGTTTTTAATGAGGCAACTTTTGTAGCGTATTCAAAAGATAATGTACTCTTTTTCATTCATTCGGATTTTTCCTATAGGGTTTTTCTTAATGAGGATTTAATTAGGCATATTCTTTGTGCAATAATATTTTAACTTAGAAGGTGTTTACCCTCAAAAGGTACTCTTATATGTACGAGACTCTCGAAAGAGATCAACAAGAGTTATTTTTCGAATCATCATATAACTACAGTTATAAAATATTTATAAAATATCTTTTATGAAGATGGTGTTTTTTGAATACTATGTAAGACAACATGAGATATACTTCACTAGAAATTGTAATATTGAAAACATTGATGTACGAGATATGGATAACTTGATATAAAGATTGAAATCAGTGGGAGTAGTTGTACTCTTTTTCCTTCGATCAAGTTTTGTCCCACTGATTTTTCTTGACAATGTTTTAACGAGACAGTATTTTATTATTCAATTATTTGTATTCTTTTTTCATTTGTTGGCATTTTGTCCCATCCGATTTTTGCCAAATAAGGTTTCAATGATATGGTTATTGTACAAATAATCATTAAAGGGGGAATGTTGTAAAATAATGAGATATTTATTAATAATTATTTAGTATTTTCA
>NW_019263665.1:0-1426 GCF_002742605.1 Olea europaea var. sylvestris | reverse complement strand
AATTGTGAGATGTAAATTACATATGATTGGATCTTGAATAATCCATGGTCATAAGTTATAACGAGATACGGATATTGTTATTACGGATAGACCATCACGTATGACATTTCTTACTTGTGGAATAAATAGCTGATTTCATAAGCTAAAGTGTGGTGACACTTAAATGGATACGTGGATGTTTTGTTATAGAACGAACATTGGAGACCCACTAAGAGATTCTACATGGATAACTATTTGAGTGTCAGTGGTTAATCTCTAACATTCGGTAGTGGAATTGGTCCTTTGACTTTAGGTCGTCATGGAGCCTCGTATGATGACAATCATGCTTTAACAGTGTTGGATATTGCTTTGCCAAGGGCCACTAATACGGCATTGTTCGGTATATCAAGAACCATATGAAGGTTGTGAATGACCAATAAAGGATTCGTCACTCTTAAATAGTAAGAGATTGTGATTTGCATTTCGTTTAATTAAGTCGATAATGAAATCATTGGCCAAGGTATACTCATAAGTCGAAAAGGAGTTTTCGGATCATATTGACTTAATAGTAGAATGAAACATATAATCGATAATCGAGATTGACATACTTCCATGTCCCGTGATTGATTGGGTCATATTGACGAAAGGATTATAGTTTTATAGTAAACGAATAAGTTTTGGTTTTATCATACCACGTGACATTTTTCGTCATATGTATTGCCCCGATACATTGTTAGATGTTAATCTGGAACGGCAAGTGTGAATTAGTGATAAATTAAAAGGGCTTTTTAATTTATCAAATTTGATTAGATCAAAATAATATTTTACATCGAGACATCGTGATCGTGAACCTGATGGGTCACACACAAAAGAGAATTGAAAGATTATAATTTGTAAATTAATTAATTCAACAATCGTTGGATAAATTAAATAATTGAGTTGGTTATTTAAAGGCCCGAATTATTTAATTGGATTAATTAATTTACGGATCGAATTTAATTAAATGAATTAATTAATTATTAGACCGAGTTAGGCCAAGCTCGTTTAAGCTTATATAAATACATGGCTAAGGCTTTCTATTCGTAGAGATTTTCTCATAGTTCTTGCTAGCACAAGAGGAGAAAACCCTGGGGCTGCAATCTGTTCTCTGTGTGGAATTCATTGGAGGCTGGAAAATTGGACAGTCGTGGGAGGCAGATCCGAGCTGCTGGAATAAAGATAAAGGAAAGGAGTTTGCAAATCCAAGAAACGGTACAACTTTTATCATAATTCTTATCTAAATACAAAGATGAATCTTAGTAAGAATTGAAATTATTTTTATTTCCGCTGCACATGTTTAAGTAAATTCCCAAGAAGATCTTTACTTAGTACTTGTGTAATCTAGATGATTGACTATATTAAGAAGTTGTCCTAGTTCTACAGTCTCTATCAGAGAGCTATTCAGAGT
>NW_019263664.1:12868-14656 GCF_002742605.1 Olea europaea var. sylvestris | reverse complement strand
TTTTTTTCTAGATAACATACAGCTATGCAATTGTAAAAATAATTTACAATTACTTTTTTATATCATGGAAATATTTTTAGATATTACTTTAAAAACTTTCCAAAAAATTAAAATTCATACACTAATAAAAATACGATAAATACAAAATTCGTGCAACGTACGTGATAGTGACTAGTTTATAATATAAAGAAAAAGAAATTTTAAAACAATTTTAAAAAAAATATAATAAAAACAAAATAAATTAAACAAAATAAAGTTATGAAAATTAAATAAAGAATATATAAATATTATTTAATTAAAATTAAAAAATTAAATTTTATCATAAAGAGAAAAGAAAAAGAATTTTAAATCAGAAAAACAGTATTTATATGATGAGAAAAACAAATTAGGAAAAAAAAATGGAGAAAACTCTCCATGTTCCCATTATTTGAGGAATGGGCACTCTTGCAATGGAGAAAACTCTAGGAGGTAAGGCAAGAAGAAAGAGCGATCGTGAGCTTAAACGGCTTGAATGTTCAATTAACTATGATGTTAAGGGTGGCGATTCGAGGAGAGGCCTGACAGGGAAGGATGATGAAGTGTTAAGATGACTCCAAAAATAATTAGTTGGAACATACGGGGGCTTAATGAAGCTGGGAAAAGGGTGGGAGTTCGAAATCTATTAAGGGGATGGAGGGCTAACCTTGTATGCTTATAAGAAACAAAGTTGGAGGTTGTGTCGAGGGATGTTGTGAGTAGCCTATGGTGGGGACAACATTAGGGGTTTTAGTTTGTAGGGTCATCGGGGGCCTCAGGAGGTATACTGATAATGTGGGATACTAGAGCCTTTGATACGGAGGAGGTTAGCGAAGGTTTATTTTCTCTATCGATTTCATTTAGAAATATTGAGGATAGTTTCCGGTGGATGTTTATAGGAGTCTATGAGCCTAATGTAGATTAGCAAAGAAGTGGATTGTGGGTTGAATTGGCTGGAATGATGGCTTGGTGAAACCTTCCAATGTGTATTGGGGGAGATTTTAATGTGACCCGCTTTCCTACTGAGAGGTCTAGTGGGAGGGAGATTAACAAGGGCTATGGAGGACTTTTCAGACTTTATTAGGGAGAACATGTTGGTGGACCTACCTATGATTGGGGGAGATTTTACTTGGTCATCTAGTCGGAATCAACCTATCCTATCCCCAATAGATTGATTATTGGTATGTGGGACATGGGAGGCTAAGTATTCAGAGGTTATTCAGAGGAGAATGGAGAGAGTGTATTCTGATCATTTCTCTATCTCGTTATTTGGGAATGTGAGGCGCGATGGTAGAAGACCTTTCAGGTTTGAGAAGATGTGGCTTAAAGTAAAAGGTTTTGGGGAACGAGTACGGACTTGGTGGGCATCCTATGACTTCAGGGGATCTCCCAGTTATGTATTGGATTGCAAATTGAAGGCGTTGAAAAGAGATCTAAAGAGTTGGAATGAGGAGGTGGTGGGGAATGTTAACCATCGCAAAAATCAATGCTTATCAGACATTGAAGAATTGGACAGGAGGGAGGAAAGTCGAGGACTAAAAGGGATGAGAGGGTGAGACGCGGAGAATTAAGGGAAGAATTGGAGAGGCTGGTGGAGATGGAGAAATCTGCTTGGCATCAGAAATCTAGGATCATGTGGTTGAAAGAAGGGGACAAATGCACCCGATTTTTCCATAAGGTCGCGAATTCCAATAGGCGCAACAATTCTATCAATATGTTGAAGGTAGATGGCGTTACTTACAAGGATCCACAGGATATCGGGACACAGATGGT
>NW_019263664.1:1697-5099 GCF_002742605.1 Olea europaea var. sylvestris | reverse complement strand
GGTTCAACCACCGAGCATTTTAGCATATTTTTTGGCTCCACTCTTACACTTCCGGATTGTGCACACTGTTTGTGATCTGAAACTATTGTCAATGTAATTTTACTGAGGTCTTTCTTTTCATTGTGGTGCCGAAACGCAATTTTTCTGTTTTTATTAACTCATTTTTTTTTTACGCGAGATTAAGCGATTGATGGTTTTTTTTACAGGGGATTGGGTATGCTTGTCAGTTTCAATGAAGTATCACCATTGGATTTGTTAGTTTCACTGATAATTTGGAAGACCAATGTTCATTAAAGTTTTCTTAATCTAAAATTTTATTTAGTCAGTGCATCGCATTGGACTCATCTCGTACATTCGTTCGTGCCTCAAAGTGTCAATTGCGTGTGATTAATGCATTTATGGGAGTCCATGTGATAGATTGCTTATATTTTTAAAGTAGAAAAACTTATATCTTTATCTGCATTAACCTGTGGTGATTTATATGTTATTTCTTTTGGTTCTTTCTAATTTCTCTTCTTTTGTTCTAGGGGTGGGATTGGAGAAAGGAAAAAATGGATGTATATTTCTGCTAGCTCACTAATATCATCTTTCCTTCACATATCTGCAGGAGCCTTTGTGCGATAGGGAAAGGATGTAAGAAGTTGAAGAAACTTAACCTAGAGTATTTCTTACTTCTGAGTGACGTGGGTTTGGATTCTGTTGCTATTGGTTGCACGGAGCCTCTGCACCTTAATGTCAATGGTTGCAATGATATTGCAACAGGCGGACTGAAATCCATTGGAAAAGCTTGCACGTAAGCAGTTTGACCACATCTTACCTGCCACACAATATTTTCTTTTTCAATTTTTTCTGGTACTGGTCTGGGTTGTGTGGCCTCCCCTTCCCCCATTCCCTCCCAATGAGATTTGAACCTATAGTTACCACTTCTAAATCTGTCTTGACTATATTGTTTTTACATGTTTATGATGGGTGGTCTTGGACTGCACAATTCTGTGGCCTTTCTAAGTTGGACTTGCAGCACATGAGGTTTCCGCTAATAGAAAATGATGCGCTATGTGAAATTCACATTGGCAGCAAGTACTTGCAATCTCTTTATTTGGTTTACTGTTCAGGTATTGATGACAAAGTGTAATGTGGTATTGCAAGAGGGTGCAGGAACTTGAAGGAATTCCATATTCCAGGTTGTCGAAAGGTGCTCCTGTTTTTATTATGTCCCTTTTTTCATTTTTTTTTCCCTCATCCATGAAGATGAATTCATTTGGTGTTAGGAAAAGATCCCAGTTTTGGTGTTCTTATAATCAGCATCTGAAATCATAAATAATTATTTTTTTGTCAAATGGATATCCATGCTTGCATAAATTTTTCTATGAATCCTATCTTTCTGACCAATTTCTTGAATCTTGGAGTTGTTCTAAAATCAATCTGAATTATGAAATCTGTGGCTACAAAGATTTTCATTTGCTTAATCGTGTTGGATAACATGATGCATTCTGATAATATCGGTGATTATCTTGAAGGCTTTCACTGTATATCGGTGCTACTACTGTAGATCAACTCGTTAAAAAGAATGCTGTATTTCATTCTGAATATCTGTTTAATGTGCTTATCATATAAGATGGTATCTGCTGCTTCCTCCTCTGCCCTCCCTCCAAAGCTGCTTCTTCTCTCTTTCCATTTTTCAGTGGAGGCTGCTGGCAGTGAATTCCATTTTGGTGCATTAGCATATGTTTGATGGCTAAATTATTGTAAGAGGACACAATCGATTCTTCCGAATAAATGACATAACAATCTGAATAAAGAGTTTTTAGTATGTGAACAAAAATTTTAACCAAATGCCTTCACAAGATTCACATTTCTAGGCTTTCTGTTCTGTTGAAATTCATTGCTGCAGGAACGAAAGATCATTCTGATCATTACCATTTCACTGCTCACTTGGCTTTGTGGCCTATTTAATATTCATTCTCTTGTCCTTCAAAGTCTGCCTATCGAGATTATTTAGTCCTGGATTTATTTAAATTACTTGGTCATTGTTCACTTGTTTCTTAGATCTGAAGTTGTATGCTGTTTAATTACGAGGGTTGGGGATTCTGGGATAATAGCTATTCTTGGAGGTTGCCCTCAACTCAATCGCCTGAGTTTAACAGGTTTAGAGGTGCTCTCTCTCTGATGCATTTTTTTTTACATGCATTAGCTTGGAACTTTTGTAGAATATTTTATGAGGTGCTGGAATCATTAACATTATATACAATCTACTCTTATTGTCGAGTGTGTGGCAATTTATTGATAGATATCGGAAGCTTGTAGATGTACAGATTTTTGTCAGCTGGCATGGAACTTTGTTTTTGATGTAATAGACTAAGCAGTTTGTTCTCGAAAATAAGAATTACCACGGCATTTAATGCGTTATTTCCATTTAAACACATTTGTAATTGTGAACGCATTTTTTTCTTGGTTTGGAAGATGTCATTTAACATTATGTTATATTGACATTTCATGGAATATTGAGAGCTTTGTATCTTATTAAAAAATTAAGAGTTAATGACTCTTATGACTTGCATCATCGTGCAATTTATGTATGCTGAAAAGATATAAGCTTTCTTGGGCTATTTCATTTGTTTATACATGTCTCATTTGCTTTCTATGCATGCAGAACCTGGGGGACAAGGGAATGGTTGCACTTGGTGAAGGCTGTCCATCACTAAAATATTTGGAGATATATGACTGCCCTCAAATAACAAATGTAGGTCTCGGCTCCTTAGCCAGGAGCTGCACGGTACCAGAAACTTGCAATCTTTCTGTGAGTATTAAATGTCTCCTACAAGTGAACAAATCAACAAGTAAGTGATAAACTCAATTAATAAACAAGAATCAATCAAAACAATCAAGAAAGTGAAGAAATAGATGCAAGAACAAAGAAGTAATAATTCCCCCTTTTCTTAGGCTCAGAAACTTCGATCCAACACCATAAAGGTAACACCAACAATAGATTTTCGGAGTCCAAGATATACACCAAGTATTAGGGCACACAAAGGCAAAGAAAAATAGCTTCAAGGCACAAAGCAAGAAGGTTTTCAAAGGCACAAAGCACATGGACTATTTTCTAGGGTTGTTGGTATGTTTACATAGGTTTAGAGATCAATTATATGTAGGTCAAGTAGAAAAACGAATTTCCTAGATATTCCAATAAAATCTTCAAAGATGTGTATCAATTTGAATAAGGTAGGTTACCAAAAGTTAGGGATAGTGTATATCTCTAACTACCAAGTCTATCTTTTAATTAGGTATTGAGCACCTAGCCCTAATGGGCCGATTCCCTCTAAATACCCAACTTAATTGGGTTACTACAATTGTGGTGTGGATCTTTAATACATATTTCAATCTCGGGCTTAAAGCCTATGAAAC
>NW_019263664.1:0-1678 GCF_002742605.1 Olea europaea var. sylvestris | reverse complement strand
ATGAACGGGTCTCGGTTTTTCATCATTGCCTAGGGGGTTGTTTGGGCATCACTAAAATACCTAACAACCTCCACCTTGATGCCAGAACAACCTGCAAGTCAGATAAGATAACAAATAGCTTAAGTAAAGAGACTTACAAGTTTGTACCGATATTTAGAAGATCAAGGCAACTTCTAAACTTTACCAATGGGAGCACTTTAGTTCCCATATCTGCAGGATTGTACTCTGAAAGGATTTTCTCAAGTTTTACCAGTTCTTGAGAAACCATATCTCTAATAAAACGCAATCTAACGTCCATATGTTTAGTACGTTCATGAAAGACAGGATTTTTGCATAAGTGAATAGCAGATTGACTATCAGAATATATTGTCACGTCATTATCAAGAACACCTAGTTCATTTAACATACCTTTAAACCACATAGATTCTTTAAGGACTTCAGTAGCAGCAATATATTCAGATTCAGTAGTAGATAATGCAACAACATGTTGAAATTGTGATTTCCAGCTAACACATGATTCACACAAAGTAAATACATAGGAAGATATAGATTTCCTATTATCTCTATCACCAGCATAATTAGCATCAGTAAAGTCTTTCAATTTTACTCCTTCAGTACTAAACTTATATACTAAACCAACATTGCATGTTCCTTTCAAATATTTAAACAACCATTTCAAAGCTTCCCAATGCGTGGGACCAAGGTTTGACATATACCTGCTAAGTGTACTAACAGTAAAAGCTAAATTAGGTCTAGTACACACCATTAAATATATCACAGAACCGATGGCATTCGAATATGGAACATTTTTCATATATTCCTCTTCCTCTTCATTAGCAGGTGATTGTTCCTTAGATAACACAAAGTGATTGCCCAAAGGCAAAGAAATAGGTTTACATTCAATCATGCCAAACTTTTTCAAAATTTTCATAATGTATGGAGCCTGATGCAAAAGCAACAATGAATTTGACCTATCTCTTTTAATCTCCATGCCTAAGATCCTTTTAGCATTATCTAGGTCTTTCATATCAAATTCATTACTCAAAGTAGTTTTTATACTATTTAACAACTTTAAGTTGGGACCAATAAAAAACATATCATCCACGTATAGCAACAGAAACACATAGTTATTATTCATACTGCCTTGATAATACAAGCAATGATCAAATTCACTCCTTTTAAAACCAATTGTTTGAACAAACGAATCAAAGCGTTCGTACCACTGTCTATGAGATTGTTTTAAACTATATAGAGAGCGTTTTAGAAAACACACATGATTAGGTTTTTGTTTGTTTTCAAAACCCTTAGGTTGATCCATAAAAATCTTTTCATCAAGTTTACCATGCAGAAAAACAGTTTTAACATCAAGTTGTTCAAGTTCCCAATTAAAATGCGCAACTAATGCAAGCATAGTCCTAATTGTGGTATACTTAATAACTGGAGAAAAGATATCATTATAATCTATCCCTTCCTTTTGTGTGTAACCTTTAGCCACAAGTCTAGCCTTAAACCTTAAATCCTCTCCGTTGGTAATTCCCTCATTAACCTTAAAAACCCATTTGCACCTAACAATAGACTTGTCTTTAGGTCTTGGAACTAACTCCCATGTTTGATTTTTATCGAGGGAATTTATCTCTTCTTTCATCGCTTTCACCCAATTCTCAGATTGTTCACTCCT